>NC_057810.1:434421395-434421959 GCF_018294505.1 Triticum aestivum | reverse complement strand
GGAGAGGGCGAGGGAGAGGGAAGGCGAGGAGAGGGCGAGGGAGGGAGAGGGCGAGGGCGAGGGCGAGCAGTGGGTCAGGGCAGCGGCGGCGGCGGCGGTGGATCGAGAGGGAGAGGGAACTGGCAAGGGGGAGAGGGAAGGGGGGATCGGGCGAAGGGGGAGAGGGAAGGGGGATCGGGCACAATACCAATGGCGCACCTCACCGTGGTGCGCCATTAGCATGTCCATACTAATGGCGCACCTCACCGTGGTGCGCCATTAGTATTTTTTTTATTTCAACTCGAGCCAACAGGTTATGTACCACCAGAACTGATCCACATCAAGTCCCCTCTACTAGCTCGACTAGTCAGCAGCCAGTTCTCACACCAGGAGGTTCTAGGTTCGACTCCCAGGCTCCACAATTTTTTTTAGCATTTAAAAAGTTGTTTGATACTTATTTGTGTTTAAATATGTTCAAACTTGTTTAAATAATAACAGTAATATTTTTTATAAGACAGTAGCATTTAAAAAGTTGTTTGATACTTATTTTTTTATAAGACGGTGCGCGGGGTGCGGGGGGTCGGC
>NC_057810.1:434276963-434421290 GCF_018294505.1 Triticum aestivum | reverse complement strand
GCGGCGGTGGATCGAGAGGGAGAGGGAACTGGCAAGGGGGAGAGGGAAGGGGGGATCGGGCGAAGGGGGAGAGGGAAGGAGGGGTCGGGCACAATACTAATGGCGCACCTCACCGTGGTGCGCCATTAGTATTTTTTTTATTTCAACTCGAGCCAACAGGTTATGTACCACCAGAACTGATCCACATCAAGTCCCCTCTACTAGCTCGACTGGTCAGCAGCCAGTTCTCACACCAGGAGGTCCTGGGTTCGACTCCCAGGCTCCACCAATTTTTTTTAGCATTTAAAAAGTTGTTTTATACTTATTTGTGTTTAAATATGTTCAAACTTGTTTAAATAATAACAGTAATATTTTTTTATAAGACAGTAGCATTTAAAAAGCTGTTTGATACTTATTTTTTTTATAAGACGGTGCGCGGGGTGCGGGGGGTCGGCGGCGGCGGTTGAGTAGGGGAATCGAGGGTGCGGGGGTTCGGCGGCGGCGGCCGGTGGACTGGGGGGTGCTCGGCGGCGAGGGGGACCGGATCTGGCGAGGTGGGATAGTGATCGAGATGGAGGGGGATCGAGATCGAGTGTCCATGAAATTTAAAAATATTCATGATAGTTCAAAAAGTACCTATGAAATACAATCGAGAAATGAAGGCTACGATTTAAATACAATCGATCTTAGCTAGCTATCTGTTCACAATCTTCTTGCCCTTCGTTTTCGCAAATGGAGTTCTTCTGTGGAACGGACGTCCTTTAGGTAGGGTGGTCCTGCTTCTTCTTGTGGTGTATGCTGCTACTTCATCATCGTCGTCATGTTCGATCCTCGGGTTGCCGTACTTGTCGAAGTCTTGCTCATTGGCTACTCCATCCATTCCGATGATCTTCCTTTTGCCTCTCCTCACGACAACACGACTGGGCTTTGGCGGGTCGGTAATGAAGAAGCATTGGTCCACTTGGGAAGCCAGTACCCATGGCTCATTTTTCGCGGTGACGTTTGCGCCCGCGGTCTTGGATTTGGCTTTGGGTATAATCATGGTGGTGAAATACCGGTCTTCTTTTATGACGTTCTTGGCCCATCTAACACGGAACATCGGGACCTTCTCTCCAGCGTAGCTCAGCTCCCAGATCTCCTCGATCCTTCCGTAGTATCTGTCCTTGTCGTTACCGGTGTAGGATTCCATCGTTACCCCGGAGTTCTGATAACCATCGCTCTTCATGTCCTTGGCCTCGGTGTAGAATGTGTAGCCGTTGATATCGTACGCCTCATAGGTCATCAGGTTGTGCTCGGCGCCCTGTGAAAAGGCGAATATGAGTTGTTCTTCCGCGGAAGAATCCTCATGTAAAGGGTACGACAGAACCTTCTGCTTGAACCAACGCGTGAAACATGAGTTGTGCTCTTTGAGTATATCTCCGTCCGTCCTCTGTTGGCCTCGGTCATTGTACGTCTTCTTAATAAAGGTTTTGTGCTCTACCACCCAAGGATCGACCACGTCTATGTGTTGTAGCGCGACTAGGTTTGCTCTTTCAAAGTCGGTGAGTCGACCCTCGAAGTCGACATGCATTTCGCGGTGACCCTCACGGTGACCCCATCCAGCGAGCCTGCCGAGGTGCCTGTTGACGGGCAGACCAACGGGGTTCTCGATGCCTAGATAATTCGTGCAGTAGGAGATGCACTCTTCGGTCAGAAAGCCCCTGGCTATGCTTCCTTCTGGACGTGACATGTTGCGAACGTATCCTTTGATGACACCATTCATCCTTTCGAACGGCATCATGCTGTGCAGGAACGTCGGCCCGAGTTGGATGATATCCTCCACTATATGGACCAGCAGATGCACCATAACGTCGAAGAATGCGGGCGGGAAGTACATCTCAAGCTCGCATAGTATCACCATGATCTCTTCCTGTAGCCTTCTGAGTTGCCTCACGCCAATCGACTTCCGAGAGATGACGTCGAAGAAGTTGCATAGGCCAAATAGCGTTTCACGGACGTGCGCGTCCATGATCCCACGGATTGCAACTGGAAGTAACTGCGTCATCAGCATGTGACAGTCGTGAGACTTCATCCCGCTGAACTTCTGCTTCGCTGGGTCTAGGTATCTGCTTATCTTCCCCGCGTAACCGTAAGGAAGTTTTACTCCTAGGAGGCAGGTGAAAAACTGCTCGATCTCCTCCTGACTTAGAGTGAAGCACGCGGGAGGGTAGTCATTTCCGGTCTTCTTGGCCTTTTTGCCTTTGCGACGACTTTTTGTGTCCTGCTTCGCCTCATCATCATCATCATCATCATCATCATCATCATCATCATCATCATCATCATCATCATCATCATCATCATCATATATAACGTGAAGCTCCTTCCTGATGCCCATTGATTTCAAGTCTGCCCTTGCTTTCGGCCCATCTTTGGTCCTCTCTGACATGTTGAGCAGGGTACCAAGCAGACTCTCGCACATGTTCTTTGTGATATGCATGACATCAAGGCTGTGAGGCACACGGTGGATCTTCCAGTACGGCAAGTCCCAGAAAACAGAGCTCGTTTTCCATACCTTCAGCAGCGGCTCTGGCGCCTTTCGCTTCTTTCCCGGCTCTGGCGCCTTTTGCTTCTTTCCCGGCAATGGGCAGTCTTTCCAATTTTTCAACAGCTTGTCTATTTCCTCGCCGCTCCTCGTACACGGGCGTTTTCGGGGTTCGGTTTCACCATCGAACAGATCCTTGCGTTTCCTCCACGGGTCATCGTCGCGAAGCCACCTTCGATGTCCCATGAACACGGTTTTCGAAGACCCAGGATCTCTATCTAGCTGGCGATACGTTGTGTCATCCATGCACCTTACGCATCCAGAAAGTCCGTGGACTACCTGCCCCGCAAGATATCCGTAACCGAGATAGTCGTGCACCGTCGTGAGCAGTGCGGCTCTCATAGGGAAATATTCTTTCTCTGCAGCATCCCACGTATTGGCTGGCGTTTTCCACAGCGTGTCAAGCTCCTCTTTCAGCAGCCCCAGATACAGATTGATGTCGTTCCCTGGTTGTTTCGGCCCTTCAATTAGCATACTCATGTGAATGTACTTCCTCTTCATGCACAACCAGGGGGGAAGGTTGTACATCCACACAAACACAGGCCAGGTGCTATGTGTGCTTCTCTGGCTGCCAAACGGATTGACTCCATCGGTGCTCGCGCCCAGCACGATGTTCCTTGGATTGTTCCCAAATTCTGGGTATTCGAAGTTCAATGCTTGCCACTGGCTCGCATCCTTAGGGTGACTCAGCATCTTGTCTTTTTTATCTATCTCCGGATCATTTGCGTCATCTTCTCGCTTCTTCTCCTCCCTATCCGCGTTCCAACGCAGGAGCTTTGCTACCTTAGGATCCGTGAAATACCGCTGCAGACGAGGAGTGATCGGAAAGTACCACACCACTTTTCGAGGAGCTTTCTTCCTCTTCTTGTATCGAGTGACACCGCACACCGGACATATGATAGACTCCGCGTGCTCGTCCTGATAAATGATGCAATTGTTCATGCACACATGGTATTTCACGTGCGGTAAATCCAGAGGACACATGATTTTCTTCGCCTCCTCCAAACTGGTCGGCCACTTGTTCCCCTTGGGAAGACGTTCGTGCCAGAATGACATGTTCTCGTCGAAGCATGCGTCGGTCATTTTGTGTTTTACCTTCATCTCCAGAGCCATGAGCGTTACTTTCAGGCGGGTATCCTCGGGCCTGCATCCTTCATACAATGGAGTAACCGTGTCTAACTCAAGTTGATCCATCTTGGCTTTCTCTCGGGCGGCAGCTCTTGCGTTATCCGTCTGCTTGAGAAGCAGCTCTTGAATATGAGGGTCCTGAACCCAGCCCATTGATGGTCCAGCGTCGTCTGCTCCGCCGGCATCATCATCATGTCCTGCATCTTCTACATGATGACTGTGTACAGCATCACCGTCGTGATCATCTCCTGGGGATTCTTCGTCTTCTCGCCCCCCCCGAGCCGCGGTGGTTGTCTTGCTGCCCTTCCTCATTTCTTGCCCGGCCCCCATGGACGACTTCGTAGTCATCTTCATCACCTTGCCACCGATAGCCATCCATGAAACCACACAAGAGCAGGTGGTCCCGCACCTGCCCGGAATCCGGGTCCGCAATAAGGCTATTCAGCTTGCATCTTCGACACGGACATCTTATCTCCGTCTCGTTCTTTTGAAGCATCTCGGCCTTCGCGGACCTCAAAAACCTATTCACGATGCCTTCGGTCATCGTGCGGACCATGGTCGCCTACGGGGTAGAGCAAAACGATATTTTAGAACCAAGAAAAAATTTGGCATGACTTTCCCTAAAAATAGGACCAAAAAGAATGCTTAATGCCAAAATTCTCGCTGAAACGGAAATGAATCAACATTCCGGCAAAATATTGGCAACTATCGCATTTCAAATACCGGTACACCTCCAAACACAAACACATATGCAACACCACAAACATATGCAACACCACGAACATACATAGATCTAGCTAGGCCATAAAAAGTGCATGTGCACATTGTTGTAGGAAGAACAACATAAATATAGCTTCCCCCCTTACTTACCTAGCAAAACAAGGTAACTTAACCACTTAATTTGAATGAATCTATGGTGGAAATGAGGTGAAAAAGATGAGGCACCCGAGACAAGGAGGAGGCGGTGGAGAGAATGAAGTGGGGAGAAAGTGAGTGTGGGAGGAGAGGCTGTCCAAAATATCTTGTTGCTGCCCACTTACTAATGGCGCACCAGCAACAAATGCGCCATTAGTAATCCAGGTTACTAATGGCGCACCCCCTGGTGGTGCGCCATTAGTAGTTTTGCAAAAAAAACACACTAATGGCGCACTCTGCCACTGTGCGCCATTACTAGTGTGAACTAGTAATGGCGCACCGCGTGCGAGTGCACCATTAGTACTTTTGCAAAAAAAGGAATAAAAACAATAATAAAAAAATAACATTAGTGGCGCACCTCCTGGCTGGTGCGCCATTACTAGTTACAACTAGTAATGGCGCACCACCAGTGGATGCGCCATTAGTATGTTTGGACAGGCGCACTAGTTAAAAAAATTGGTACTAATGGCGCACCGTGGGCAGGGTGCGCCATTAGTAGTTTCAACACTAATGGCGCATCAGAAGGTGGTGCGCCATTAGTATATACTAATGGCGCACCACATGTCTGGTGCGCCATTAGTGTCAATTCCATCTATAGCCCTTTTCCTAGTAGTGAAAGGATTCATAAATGATAATAGGGTTAGCACAGGTAAAGCCAGATAAAGTGGATGGATCTACTGAAGGTTCCTTTGCAGCAACCCATGTGGTTTTGGGGTACTGCACAGGCTTCCAGTACGAGCCATCAATATTCATTTTCTCTCGAACCCAACACCCTCTTTCCTAGGGTTTCGGTTCAGAATCTGCTTTTTAAGGACATCGCAGAGTGTCTGATGTCCCTTCAAACTTTTGTACATCCCTGTTTCAAGTAATGTCTTCAACATAGCATTTTCATCAGCAATAGCAGTGGTATCCTCCGCAGAGGGGTTAGTAACTACATCAGTAGGTGAAGACAATGAAACAGTAGCAGGAGTGGAACATTCAGCAAGAGATGTAGCCTTATCACGCTCAATGCATTTTAGACATCCTGAGTGGAACTGATTTGTTGAGCGCGAAGTGACTCATTCTCTTTTTGAATATCTTCATGAGCCGCTCTCAATTTCTCAAGCTCTTGTTTCCTTTGAAGATAATCATAGGAGAGCCTTTCATAAGTAGTTGAGAGCGTTTCATGACGACCTTCAAGTTCTTGGTACTTAGCATGAAGATTTTTTATGTCTTCAACTAAAGACTGTGAACGTGTCATTTCCGCATCCAACAGGTCATCGCTTTTGTCTAACAGTTTTTGAGTATGTTCCATAGCCTTTTGTTGTTCAGTTGCAATTCTAGCAAGTGTTTTGTAGCTAGGTTTGGATTCACAATCTGAGTCATCTTCACTTGATGTTTGAAAGTAAGCATCACGTGATTTTACCTTGGCACCATGTGCCGTGAAGCAGTAGGTGGGAGTAGGATCATATTCGTTATCAGCTTCAGCGTTGGTGTGGAAGTCATTGTCTTCAGTGTTGAAGATGGACTTAGCAACATAGGATGTGGCTAGAGCCAGACTTGCAACACCAGGTGAGGGAGTCCTGGACTAGGGGGTGTCCGGATAGCCAAATTATCATCATCGGCCGGACTCCAAGACTATGAAGATACAAGATTGAAGACTTCGTCCCGTGTCCGGATGGGACTTTCCTTGGCGTGGAAGGCAAGATTGGCAATACGGATATGTAGATCTCCTACCATTGTAACCGACTCTGTGTAACCCTAGCCCTCTCTGGTGTCTATATAAACCGGAGGGTTTTAGTCCATAGGACGAACAACAATCATACCATAGGCTAGCTTATAGGGTTTAGCCTCCTTGATCTCGTGGTAGATCCACTCTTGTACTACCCATATCATCAATATCAATCAAGCAGGAGTAGGGTTTTACCTCCATCGAGAGGGCCCGAACCTGGGTAAAAACATCGTGTCCCTTGTCTCCTGTTACCATCCGCCTAGACGCACAGGTCGGGACCCCTTACCGGAGATCTGCCGGTTTTGACACCGACATTGGTTCTTTCATTGAGAGCTCCTCTGTGTCGTCACCGATAGGCTTGATGGCTCCTTCGATCATCAACAACAACACGGTCCAGGGTGAGACTTTTCTCCCCAGACAGATCTTCGTATTCGGCGGCTTTGCACTGCGAGCCAATTCGCTTGGCCATCTGGAGCAGATTGAAAGCTACGCCCGTGGCCACCAGGTCAGATTCGGAAGCTTGAATTTCACGGCTGACATCCGCGGAGACTTGATCTTCGACGGATTCGAGCCACAGCCGAGCACGCCGCACTGTCTCGATGGGCATGATTTAGCTCTGCAGCCGGACAGTGCCCTGGAGGCCGCACACGAGTCTGCTCCGACCCTTAATTCAGAGCTGACTGCACAGATCGAGGATGGGTGGCTAGACACCGCCTCGGGGACTGCTACATCTACGGCGATGGAGCCGAACACTGGCCTTGTCCCTTGTAAAACTCATGACTCCGAGGTGCCGGACTCCTCGCCGGACTCCGAACCTCCCGCGCCCCCTCCAATCGAATCCGATTGGGCGCCGATCATGGAGTTCACCGCTGCAGACATCTTTCAACACTCAGCTTTTGGCAACATCCTGAATTCGCTAAAGTATCTCTCGTTATCAGGAGAGCCCTGGCCGAACTGTGGTCAGGACGGTTGGGATGCGGACGACGAAGAAATTCAAAGCCCACCCACCACCCACTTTGTAGCCATTGTCGACGATCTAATCGACATGCTAGACTACGACTCCGAAGACATCGACAGTATGGACGACGATGTCGGAGACAACCAAGAACCAGCGCCTACTGGGCACTAGAAGACCACCTCGTCATACGACATATACATGGTGGACATCCCAAAGGATGGGATTGGCGAAGAAGCAGCGGAGGAAGACTCCTCCAAGAAACAGCCCAAGCGCCGGCGTCAGCGGCGCCGCTCTAAATCCCGCCACAGAGAAAATGGAGATTCCGGCACCGGAGATAGTAACACCCCAGAGAGTGCCGAAGACAACCCCCTCCAGCAAGATTCAGCACAGGAGGACGGAGAAGCCAGCCCTCATCCGAGAGTGGCAGACGAAGAGGTAGAGGATGATAATTACATGCCTCCCTCCGGAGACGAGGCAAGCCTCGACAACGACGACGAATTCATCATGCCTCAGGATCCCATCGAACAAGAGCATTTTAAACGCAGGCTTATGGCCATGACAAATAGCCTCAAGAAAAAGCAGCAACAACTTAGAGCTGATCAAAATCTGCTAGCCGACAGATGGAGTGAAGTCCTTGCGGCCGAAGAGCATGAACTCGAACGCCCCTCCAAATGCTACCCCAAACGCAAGCTGCTACCCCGATTAGAGGAGGACGCATATAAACCCACATCACCAGCGCACAATACGGCTGACCGACCACCTCGTGGCCGTGACAGAGAGGCCTCTAGGCCCCCCACTAGAACCGTACCCCAGCATCGCTCGAAAAGTACGAAGCCACGGGGGAATGTGCCGGACTTGTGAGACATATTGGAGGATAAGGCAAGAAAATCAAGATCGATCTACGGATCGCGTGGGCGCCCCACAATACGCGACGACGACCGTCGTGCCGGATACAGCAACTCCGGCCGGGCCGAACACAGTAGACAAAACTCGCTTGAGCTACGTCGTGATATAGCCCAATATAGAGGCGTCGCACACCCACTATGCTTCACAGATGAAGTAATGGATCATCAAATCCCTGAAGGGTTTAAACCCGTGAACATTGAATCCTACGATGGCACAACAGACCCTGCGGTTTGGATCGAAGACTATCTCCTTCATATCCACATGGCCCGTGGTGACGATCTTCACGCCATCAAATATCTCCCACTCAAGCTTAAAGGACCATCTCGGCATTGGCTTAACAGCTTGCCAGCAGAATCAATTGGGTGTTGGGAGGACCTGGAAGCCGCATTCCTTGACAACTTCCAGGGCACATATGTGCGACCACCAGACGTCGATGCCCTAAGCCACATAATTCAGCAGCCAGACGAATCGGCCAGACAGTTCTGGACACGGTTCTCAATAATGAAAAATCAAATCATCGACTGTCCGGATGCAGAGGATCTCGCAACCTTCAAACATAACATCTGCGACGAGTGGCTGGCCCGGCACCTAGGACAGGAAAAGCCGAAATCCATGGCAGCCCTCACATCACTCATGACCCGCTTCTGCGCAGGAGAGGACAGCTGGCTAGCCCGCAGTAACAACCTCAGCAAAAATTCTGGCAGTCCGAATAACAAGGACCGCAATGGCAGGTAGCGTCGCAACAAAAACAAATGCTGCATTAACGGCGACAACACTGAGGATACGGCAGTCAACACCGGATTCAGAGGCTCTAAACCTGGTCAGCGGAAAAAGCCATTCAAAAGAACTACTCCGGGTCCGTCCAATTTGGAGCGAATACTCGATCGCTCGTGCCACATACACGGCACCCCCGAAAAGCCAGCTAATCACACCAACAGGGATTGTTGGGTATTCAAGCAGGCAGGCAAGTTAATTGCCGAAAACAATGACAAGGGGCTGCATAGCGATGACGAGGAAGAGACCCTGCCGTCGAAGAATAGAGGACAGAAGGGTTTCCCCCCACAAGTGCGGACGGTAAACATGATATACGCAACCCACATACCCAAGAGGGAGCGGAAGCGTGCACTCAGGGACGTATATGCGATGGAGCCAGTCGCCCCGAAGTTCAACCCATGGTCCTCCTGCCCGATCACTTTTGATCGAAGGGACCACCCCACCAGTATCCATCATGGCGGATTTGCCGCATTGGTTTTAGACCCAATCGTCGATGGATTTCACCTCACCAGAGTCCTGATGGATAGCGGCAGCAGGCTGAACCTGCTTTATCAGGATACAGTGCGCAAGATGGGCATAGACCCCTCAAGGATTAAACCTACAAAGACGACCTTCAAAGGCGTCATACCAGGTGTAGAGGCCAATTGTACAGGCTCAGTCACACTAGAAGTGGTCTTCGGATCCCCGGATATCTTCCGAAGCGAGGAGTTAATCTTCGACATAGTCCCGTTCCGCAGCGACTATCACGCTCTGCTCGGACGGACCGCGTTTGCAAAGTTCAACGCGGTGCCGCATTACGCATACCTCAAGCTCAAGATGCCAGGCCCTCGAGGAGTCATCACGGTCAACAGAAACACTGAACGCTCCCTCCGAACGGAGGAACACACAGCGGCTCTCGCGGCAGAAGTACAGAACAGCCTCTTAAGGCAATTTTCGAGTCCGGCCGTTAAGCGACCGGACACGGCCAAACACGCCAGGAGTAACCTACAACAAGACCACCTGGCACGTTACGAGCACGCGTTGCAATGCGGCCCCAACCCCAGCCCCTGCAAAATTGCAAGACTGGTCCTTCATGTACATCATTACGCTCTGGAGATACCATGGGCATAGGGGGAGGGGCACGACCACCACAGGTCCAGAATGCGGCTTAAGCACACCAGGGGCTCCCAAGTGTGTCACTCTTTTTCTTTTTTCTTTTTTTTCTTACCCACAGGACCCCGTTCACCAGAGGCCCTGTCCGGTAGTAGACTTGCCGAACTCATGATGCAACAGCCAAGGGAGGAGAAAGGCTACGACGAGTATCCAGGTGGTCTCCATTACGAGCATTAAATTCGTTTTATATACACCATTCCGCAGCCTACCCCTGGAGGGGGACATGTTTAATAGTCGTATCCCTTGCTTACCGCACTATTTGTATCGTTCTGCATTCATGGCAGTACTTCTTGAATAAACAATGCATCACTTTTGCTTATAATTGCATTTCTTTCTTACAAATATACATATGTTCATTTACGACATGTTGCATCCGTACACTTTGTTGCGGCTAAATACACCAGGGGCTTAAGTTCCCCACATTATGGTGTGATATGTCCGAACACTTTCACAAGTGCGGCACCCCGAACTTATAGCATTATATGCATCGGCTCCGAATCATGTCTTGGGTCAATAGTTGGGTTTGCCCGGCTCCCATGTTTTGGTACCTTACGTTCCATTGTATCGGCTAAGGTAGCACTGGGAGAACCACTGCGATTGCGCCCCGGTTGAGCTGGGCAAGCGCCTCAGTGGAGAAAGCTAAAACTGACCGTCATGATAAGGCGGGAGCTGGTCGATGTTCGAGAGGTTTTTTCGAGTCCCTAAAGACTTATGCCGCTTAGAGCGAGGAACCGGCTTTGTCCGGCCCAGGCGTGGATAGCGCCCCGAAATCGGTCTTCGAACACTAGGGGCTTCGCCGAAATTTGAAATTATAGAATTCTATGGCTAAGTGAGAGTGTTCAAGCATTATAAGTCCGGTTGCCTCGTTCGTTGTGTTGAGCGCCTCCCTAGATGGACCCAAAAATGGGAACAAGAGCGCTCAAGTTTATCCCGAACACCCCAGCACTCGTGGCATGGGGGCTGAAGCCGACGACTTGCCATCTCTCAGATTTGATAAACAACCGCACAGAAGGTAATATTTTAAATTAATAAGCGTTGCTTAGCGCATATGATCAAAGTTTTCAGCGCACAGGATAACACAATGCGAGTCTACTCAAATATTACATCTTTCGAGCACTCACCCGCAATCATGCGGGCACCCTTCAGGACACTCTTATAGTACATTTCGGGCGTACGATACTCCTTGCCAGCCGGTAGCGCGTCTGTCAAAAGCTTCTCAGCATCCATCCTGCCCCAGTGCACTTTAGCACGGGCAAGGGCCCGATGGGCACCTTCAATGCAGTCGGAGTGCTTGACGACTTCAACCCAGGGTCACGCATCCACCAGCCGCCGCACCAGGCCGAAGTAGCTCCCAGGCATGGCCTCCTTGGGCCACAGCCGAACTATGAGGCCCTTCATGGCCTGTTCGGCCACCTTGTGGAGCTCGACCAGCTGCTTCAGCTGCTCGCTAAGGGGCACCGGATGTCCGGCCTCAGCATACTGAGACCAGAAGACCTTCTCCGTCGAGCTCCCCTCCTCGGCCCGGTAGAAAGCGGCAGCATCGGACACGCTGCGAGGCAGATCTGCGAACGCTCCTGGAGAGCTCCGAATTCGGGTAAGTAATAGGTAATTCACATTCACATGCTTGCTTTGCATGAAAAATGCCTTACCCGCCGCTATTTTCTTCAACGCCTCGATTTCCTGGAGGGCCTTGTGGGCTTCGGCCTTAGCGGCTTTGGCACTCTCAAGAGCCGACGCAAGCTCGGACTCTCGAGTCTTCGAGTCATGCCCCAAACCCTCGTGCTTTTTCCACGAGAGCCTGGAGCTCTTGCTGTACCACCGCCACCCGCGCCTCTTGCTTCTCTCGCTCAGCTCGCTCCGCGGCCGCATTGCGTTCGGCCGCGGACACCGCCTCCTTCAGGGTCACCACCTCGTTCGTGGCCCCTAGAGTACCCACGATATCCTTGTTATTTTTCTTGCAACCAAATCCTTTTCCATAAGGTACAACTTTAAATATGGTGTTACTCACCTTCCTTGTCCTCGAGCTGCTTATTGGCACGGCCGGGCTCGCTCTCGGACCGCTCGAGGCTCTGCTTCAAGGTATTGACCTCAGCAGTCAGTGCGGCAGAGGTCAGCAGCGCAGCCTGCAATCCATATTAACATATTTTTTCACACTCCTACGTATCTTTTTAGATCCTCAGTCCGACTTTTGTTTCCGAACACCGAATCGAGCATCAGGGGCTACTGTCTATGCGGTATTATATTACATATCTTAAATTTCTTACCTCAAAGCCTGTTAGAAGGCTGCTGCAGGCTTCGGTCAGCCCGCTCTTAGCGTGCTGAACCTTCTGAATCACCGCACTCATAACAGTGCGGTGTTCTTCTTCGATGGAAACGCCGTTGAGCGCCTCCAGCAAGTTATCCGGCGCCTCCGGTTGGACGGAGGCCACCGGTGTCATAGTCTTTCCCTTCTTACGAAGGGGCTGCCTACCGGACTCCGGAACCACTGCAGGTTCCAGTGCGGAATCCGGTGCGAAGTCCAGGAGGTTGCCTTGCGGCACATCCGGAGCCTCCTCCTCCTGGTGGGTCCCCTCCTGGGATCCCACCTCGGTGTCGTCAGCGTCACGAGGAGTGGAGGCGGTCGGAAGGGAATCCATATCCGACGTGCCCAAGGACCCGCTCGATGAAGCGGGAAGATCGTCCTTGGGCGGACTACAGGGTTGTATGCGACATTAGAAAGACACAATGTGACAAAAAGAAAAATCATAAATCATCTAGGAGTCTGGATACTTACGATTTCGCCAGGGGCTTGGCCCTTGAGGGCCACTCCTCGTCGCCGTCGCCGATGTTGGCTGAATAGTCCGGAGGAAGGGTCCTTCCCTTCTTGGACCCTTCAGCCTCCCTTGTTGGGGAGGCCTTCCTCTTCTTCTCTCCCCCCACTTGGGAAGAGGCCTCTTTCTCCTCCCCCTCGTCCTCGGGGGAGGAGTCCGCCTCGGAGTCATCAGACGATGAGTCCGATACCACCTGATGTCGAGAACTCCTTCGGGTTCCCGTGTCCTTCTTCTTGGCCTTCTTCTCCGGCACTACGTAAAGTGTCGGGACCAGCAGCCCTGTCAAACGGGCGTCCGCTGGGTCTTCTAGAAGGGGAGCTGGACAGTCAACCTGTCCGGACGTCTTCTGCCAGTCCTGTTAAAGGCATTGTGAGTTTAGATCCCGCATAGAGTCAAACTATGAAAAACGAATGTCCCCTAAAGGATAACGTAGCTTACCTCGCCAGCTGGATGATGCGAGCTGAATCCGCGATCTTCGGTAGCGGATGCGGGAGCTTCGGCGCCCCTGAACAGCACCCTCCAGGCCTCTTTGTACGTAGTGTCGAAGAGGCCGCTCAAGGTCTGGTGTTGTGCCGGATCAAACTCCCACAAATTGAAGTCTTGTTGCTGGCAGGGGAGAATCCGGCGGACGAGCATGACCTGGATCATGTTGACAAGCTTGAGCTTCTTGTTCACCAGGGTCTAGAGACAGGACTGGAGTCCGGTCAGCTCTTCCGAACTACCCCAAAGCAAGCCCTTCTCTTTCCAGGAGGTGAGCTGCATAGGGATGCCAGATCTGAATTCGGAGGCCGCTGCCCATTTAGGGTCACGCGGCTCGGTGATGCAGAACCACCCCGATTGCCACCCTTTGATGGACTCCATGAAGGCGCCCTCGAGCCAGGTGACATTGGGCATTTTGCCCACCATGGCGCCTCCGCACTCCGCTTGGCTGCCCTTCACAACCTTTGGCTTGACATTGAAGGTCTTTACCCACAAGCCGAAGTGGGGCTGGATGCAGAGGAAGGCCTCACACACGACGATAAACGCCGAGATATTGAGGATGAAATTTGGAGCCAGATCGTGGAAGTCCAGGCGGTAGTAGTACATGAGCCCCGGGACAAAGGGGTGGAGTGGGAAGCCCAGTCCACGGAGGAAATGGGGAAGGAATACCACCCTCTCATGGGGCCTGGGAGTGGGGATGAGCTGCCCCTCGTCGGGAAGCCGGTGCGCGATGTCGCTGGACAGGTATCCGGTGCTGTGCAGCTTCTCGATGTGCCCCTCCGTAACGGAGGAGGCCATACACTTGCCTCCCGCTCCAGACATGGCTGGGGAAGGTTGAGGTGAGATGTGCGGACTTGGGCGCTGGAGCTCGAGTGCGCGGAGATGGATAAGCAAAGGATGAAGAAGGCGTAGGTAAAAGAGGTGGATCCTTATCCCCTTATATATGGGCGGATGAAAACTGTGCGTCCCCACCGGCCCGGTAAAACTCGCTTATCTCCCAAGCGCCACAATCAATGGCACGGTTGGGTTAGCCACGTCCATATTGATGGGAATCCCGGAATAAGGGGAACACGATCTCTGCTTCGACAAGACGTGCCAAGCAAACCGCTTCGCTAAACGCACTGAGGTGGTATAATAAAAACAATTCAAGTAAAGGCTTGGTAGTGGTGTGACGTCACGCCACAAAATGCGTCAGCAGATTGAACTTGTGTACATATTATTCTCTCTACGGTGGTATGTGGAATTTATTTTACAGAGCCGGACACTATCTTGGCGTTCGCAATCTTCTATGAATTATTCGGAGGAGGAACCCGCCTTGCAATGCCGAAGACAATATGCGCGCCAGACTCGTCGTCATTGAAGCCTGGTTCAGGGGCTACTGAGGGAGTCCTGGACTAGGGGGTGTCCGGATAGCCGAACTATCATCATCGGCCGGACTCCAAGACTATGAAGATACAAGATTGAAGACTTCGTCCCGTGTCCGGATGGGACTTTCCTTGGCGTGGAAGGCAAGCTTGGCAATACGGATATGTAGATCTCCTACCATTGTAACTGACTCTGTGTAACCCTAGCCCTCTCTGGTGTCTATATAAACCGGAGGGTTTTAGTCCATAGGACGAACAACAATCATACCATAGGCTAGCTTCTAGGGTTTAGCCTCCTTGATCTCGTGGTAGATCCACTCTTGTACTACCCATATCATCAATATCAATGAAGCAGGAGTAGGGTTTTACCTCCATCGAGAGGGCCCGAACCTGGGTAAAAACATCGTGTCCCTTGTCTCCTGTTACCATCCGCCTAGACGCACAGTTCGGGACCCCCTACCCGAGATCCGCCGGTTTTGACACCGACACCAGGGTCGGACTCCTCTCCAGACTCCACCTCCACCTCCTCAGAAGCAGACTCCTGCTCTGAATCGATTTCCTTGCCAACAAAGGCACTTGCCTTGCCAGATGAGCTCTTCTTGTATGATGAAGACTTGGAAGAATACTTAGAAGAAGACTTTGAGGATTCCTTCTTCTTCTTGTCATCAGAATCATATTCCTTGCTCGTCTTCTTCTTCTTCTCATTGTCCCACTGTGGACACTCAGATATGTAGTGACCAGGTTTCTTGCACTTGTGGCAGGTTCTCTTCTTGTGGTCATGGGTGGAAGCTTCATCATTCCTTGAGCTGGATCGTGAAGACTTTCTGAAGCCTTTCTTCTTAGTGAACTTCTGGAACTTCTTCACAAGCATAGCAAGTTCCTTTCCAATGTCTTCAGGATCATCAGAACTGCAGTCAGATTCTTCTTCAGATGAGGAAACAACTTTTGCCTTCAAAGCGCGAGTTCGGCCATAGTTTGAGCCATAGATATCTCTTTTCTCAGAAAGCTGGAACTCATGTGTGTTGAGCCTCTCAAGTATATCAGACGGATCGAGTGTCTTGAAGTCAGGACGTTCTTGTATCATGAGGGCAAGGGTGTCAAAGGAGCTGTCGAGTGATCTCAGTAGTGTCTTGACGATTTCATGCTTGGTAATCTCAGTTGCGCCAAGAGCTTGAAGTTCATTTGTGATGTCAGTGAGGCGATCGAACATGAGCTGGACATTTTCATTGTCGCTTCTCTTGAAGTGGTTGAAGAGGTTGCGAAGAACACTGATTCTTTGATCTCTCTGGGTTGATACACCTTCGTTGACTTTGGATATCCAGTCCCAGACTAGCTTTGATGTTTCCAGAGCACTCACACGACCATACTGTCCTTTGGTCAGATGACCACAGATGATGTTCTTTGCAGTAGAATCTAGTTGAATGAACTTCTTGACATCCGTAGGGGTGACACCTTCACCAGTCTTGGGAACGCCATTCTTGACGACATACCAGAGGTCGACATCAATGGCTTCAAGATGCATACGCATCTTATTCTTCCAGTAGGGATATTCAGTTCCATCGAACATGGGGCAAGCAGCGGAGACCTTGATTATCCCTGCAGTCGACATAGCTAAAACTCCAGGTGGTTAAACCGAATCACACAGAACAAGGGAGTACCTTGCTCTGATACCAATTGAAAGTGTTAGTATCGACTAGAGGGGGGGTGAATAGGCGATTTTTATGAAAGTCTTCAAAACTTGGAAGTTTCGAAGACAAGCAATAGAAATGACCTAGTTGATATGCAGCGGAAGATAAACTACCATAAGCAAGCCATAGTCAATTATGCAATGATGTGAAAGTACAGTACTAATAGCAGCTAAGTAGTAAGGATCAGGATGGAAGATAGTATGAAGCCAATCAACAGTAGTAGTCAAGCAATGAAGTCAAACAGATGCGACAGATAGGCAATGACTTCACGAAGACAAACTTAAGTAAAGGAGGGGATAGGATAGAACCAGTCACTTGTTGAAGACACAGGATTTGTTGGACCAGTTCCAATTGCTGTGACAACTGTACGTCTGGTTAGGGAGGCTGAGATTCAACTCAGAAGACCGCGTCTTCACCTTATTCCCCTTGAGCTAAGGACACACAGTCCTCGCCCAATCACTCTGGTAAGTCTTCAAGGTAGACTTCCAAACCTTCACAGACTTCATTCACCGGCAATCCACAATGACTCTTGGATGCTCAGAACGCGACGCCTAACCGGCTGGAAGATACACAGTCCTCAAGTGTAATAAGTCTTCAGGTCACACAGACAGAAAGACTTCAGTGATGCCTAACACTCTTTGCCTCTGGGTGTTTGGGCTTTGTCCTTGCAAGGATTTCTCTCTCTCAAAGGCTTCGAGGTGGGTTGCTCTCAAACGACAAAAGCCATGCACTAACTCTAAGCAACCACCAATTTATGGTGTAGGGGGTGGGCTATTTATAGCCACTAGGCAACCCAACCTGATATGTCCGAAATGACCCTGGGTCACTAAGGAACTGACACATGTTCCAACGGTCAGATTTCAAACACACACAACAACTTTACTTGGGCTACAAGCAAAGCTGACTCATCCAGCTCTGGATAAGATTTGCTCTCATTGTCTTCGCTCAAAGACATAGGATTTGGGTTGAGCATCACTTCAGTCACTCTGACTTAATTCACTTGGACCCCACTTAACAGTACGGTGGTTCCTATGACTCAACAAAGAAGAAAAGGCAACAACGAAACCACACAGTCTTCGCGCTCCATAGTCTTCACGCAATGTCTTCTCATGTCATAGTCTTCAATATGAATATCTTCTCATACCACCATTGTCTTCAATGTCTTCATACATTTTTGGGGGTCATCTCCGGTAGGTAAACCGAATCAATGAGGGACACTACCTGCGTTATCCTGCAATTCTCACAAACGCATTAGTCCCTCAACCAACTTTGTCGTCAATACTCCAAAACCAACTAGGGGTGGCACTAGATGCACTTACAGTGCTCCTCCGTCGTACTCTAGTGGAAAACTAGAGTATACCGCACGGTTCTTTGCCCCTCCTCAGGTCATCGGCACATTTATACAAGCAGTCAAATTGCAAGTCCCCACCTTCCAGCAGCAATGAGCCGTCAAATCACAAAGGCCATCGCCTCTCTTGAAACCGACCTAGCTAGACTGCCCCGCTCTCTAGCCTTTTAAAAAATGTATAATTTTGTACAGTAGTAGGATTGGATTGCGCCATGGAGCAAAACTAACAAGATGAAATGAAAGAAAAGGTGTGGTACATATAGAGAGCGCTCGTCGCCAAATTATGCATATAGTACTATTAAAAAAGCTAGTACATGCTTAAATGGGGTGCTAAATTCTATTAAAGAAATTAGCATACCTATTTAATTCTTGGGTTCTTACTATTTATGCCACTAGTTGTGTATCACTACTTAGTGTTATCATTAGAAGTTAAAACTACTCAAAAATGCCATCGATCCGTGAGAAGCTTGTTCAAAAATGCAATTAGATATCTCAAAAATGCCACCGTTAAGTTAGATGTTTGCTCAAAAATGCCATTAGACATTGTGATTTTCACGTCAAACCCGTTTACCATGTTACATGACAAAAATAATCCGATTCTCGCAATGGTAAGTGTGTCCCACTTGTCAGGAGTAACCAAGCGAACAGCTTTACAGGAAAATAAGAACGTTGTTGGGATCAAGTAGGCCCCACACTTTATTTTACTGTAGTGAGATAGAGGGAGAGCTGGCATGTTGGTCCATCAGTATTTATGTCATTATAACATGGAAAAAGAGATTTGTGTCACAATAATGGTGTCCAGCACAACACACCCCTCAAATAAAACTAAGCACCCTGAAATTCTTTGACAAAACTAAGCCCCCTGAAATTTTTTGACAACTAAACTGCTGGCTATATGATGTTGGCCATATATATTGTACCTATATAATGTGAAGAAACGAGTGGTAGTCGTAGTACTATACCAACTAAAAGATGAATTGTAAGAAATACTAGTATGCACGTACTGAAGAGTTAAAGTAACGAGAAGAAACATAACATAGTTCTGCTTGGGGCTCAGCACAACACACCCCTCAAATAAAACTAAGCACACCTGAAATTAAACTAAGAAACTAATCTGGTAGACACTGCATTAGAACCACCATGAGCAATGACACTGCCACCTTACACAGAGTCCTCTTCCACGTCTTTGACTTCGTCCTTGTCCCTCTTCTTCTTGGTCGATACTTCTTTGCTTGAACCGCACACTTGGCTCTTGCTCTTCATCCCCTTGTAGATATTGAAACAAAGGTAGCCATCCATTGCAAAGTAGTGGATGTGGTCTATATCTAGTACATTCCACTGCCATGCACGATGAAACGTGTGCGGAGGTTTCTTCAGTTTACTGTACGAAGGATGAACCATGGCTCCTGCTAGGGTCAGCATTGAAGGCTTATCACGGGAGGACACCAGCCCATTATTCTGGAGGTCGAAGGGTTTGCCTACAACAAGGCCTATCCGATCCAGGACTCTTATGTCGTTCATAAAGTCTACAGTAATGAATTTGACTCATCCGTCCTTGAGGAAGTTATTAAATTCCTCGGCCTCAACATCGGCATGACATATGTGGTAGACCAAACATAAGTCATGCACGCAAACCTGGATCACGGTGGGCTTCTTCTTCTTCTCTTCCTTGTTTAGATTCTTTTCTTTTCCCAGGACTGTGGTGTACTCAACATCTAGCCCAGCGACCCACTCATCATTTGAGTTTTTGAACATGCGTCTGAAGTGATCAAGGCATCCTTTCACTGTCGCGTAAGAATGGGTGTAGATGACATCGAACTCATCGCCGGTGATGGTTCTAACCTTGTACTCACCGCCGATCATGAAGATTTGGGACGCCATGGATTTGGTAGGAGGGTTAGGATTAGTGGAACTCCCGTAATGTGAAAGGACGGGATGACTAGGAGTGAACTGTCAGAATGTTAAAGGACGTCCGTGGACGAGTAGGAGAGAACCGCGAGTGGTTTTTCGATTGTAAAAGTGCTGAGTGGGGCTTGCGAACGGAAGGGTAGTGGCTTGCCTGGTGGATAAATGGATTCATGCACAGTACTACGGGGGGCCAATTAGATGTAATTTCTACTCGACACCCAATTAAATGGCTTTCGATGTCATGTCAGTCGGGAAAATTACAGACCTATGGGTGAATATCCTATCCTGGAGGGTTATTCTGCAAATTTTCAGCAACTTAGCATGCGACCATTCGATCTCAGATCCAAGGGCTGTCAGCAGCCCGTATCATGGTCGCGCCTACCACGACCATCGCCTCGCTCGTGCAGTCGCGCCCTTGGAGATTTAACACGGTGCGTTAGGCTATCTGATGTTGGCATGTCATACATAGTCATCACTTAGTCACTCATACTACCACAAGGTTAGGTATAAGGTTGGCTATAAGAGTATTTTTTTACTTCTCTCTATCTCTTTCTTCGTAGTATTTATTGCATTTGCCAAGGAGTGACATCTTCCAATGAAATGGTGCTTAGATGAGGTGCTATGGGCATTAAATGGCTAAGCAACTCAAGTCCCCAATGCATAGGTACTTAGTTTTTTGTTGCTAAGTTTGCTTCATCTAGGTACACGCGCTTAGCACCGTTTCTTCCTGGGGTCACCAAACTAGTCTCTCTCTTCTTAATTAACTTGCCACAACAGACTTTATGCCTATGTGAAAGGCTTAGCACCTATAGGATCAAGTACAATAGTGGGATATAAGCTCGCTTTACATGGCATTTTTGCATATGTGGGGGAAAGAGGCAAGGAAAAAGTGGAGGACTGGGCTCTCATGCAAGAGCCAACCTCTACATGGTGGTGTTGGGGAACGTAGCAGAAATTCAAACTTTTCTACGCATCACCAAGATCAATCTATGGAGATTCTAGCAACAAGAGAGGTAGAGGATGAGTGTATGTTCATACCCTTGAAGATTGCGATGCGAGCGTTACAAGAACGCGGTTGATGGAGTCGTACTCGCGGCGATTCAAATCGCGGAAGATCCGATCTAGCGCCGAACGGACGGCGCCTCCGCGTTCAACACACGTACAGCCCGGGGACGTCTCCTCCTTCTTGATCCAGCAAGGGGAGAGGAGAAGTTGAGGGATAGCTCCGACAGCACGACGGCGTGGTGTTGGTGGAGCTCGTGGTTCTCCAGCAGGGCTTCGCCAAGCACTACGGAGGAGGTGTTGTGGAGGGAGAGGGCTGCGCCAGGGGAAGGGGTGAAGCTCCCATGCGCCTCCCCACTATATATAGGGGCGGAGGGCACTGGTTCCTTGCCCTCCAAGTCCATTGGGGCATTGACAAAGGTGGGAGGAAAGAAATCCCATCATTTCCTTCCCCACCAATTGTTATCCCCGTTTTTTAGGGATCTTGATCTTATCCCTTCGGGATATGATCTTATTCCTTCTAAGAGGGCATCTTGGTGCGCATTGACCAGGGGTGTGGGGCCTTGCCCCCACTACCCACGTTCATGTGGGTCCCCCCATGTAGGTGGGCCCCACTCCGGAACCTTCTAGAACCTTCCCGGTGCAATACCGAAAAATCCCGAACATTTTCCGCTAGCCAAAATAGGACTTCCCATATATAAATCTTTACCTCCGGACCATTCCGGAACTCCTCGTGACGTCCGGGATCTCATCCGGGACTCCGAACAACATTCGGTAACTGCACACTAATTCCCATAACAACTCTAGCGTCACCGAACCTTAAGTGTGTAGACCCTACGGGTTCAGGAATCATGCAGACATGACCGAGACAGCTCTCTGGCCAATAACCAACAGCGGGATCTGGATACCCATGTTGGATCCCACATGTTCCACGATGATTTCATCAGATGAACCATGATGTCAAGGATTCAAGCAATCCCGTATACAATTCCCTTTGTCAATCGGTATGTTACTTGCCCGAGATTCGATCGTCGGTATCCCAATACTTCGTTCAATCTCGTTACCGGCAAGTCACTTTACTCATTCCGTAATGCATGATCCCATGACTAACTACTTAGTCACATTGAGCTCATTATGATGATGCATTACCGAGTGGGCCCAAAGATACCTCTTCGTCACACGGAGTGACAAATCCCAGTCTCGATTCGTGCCAACCCAACAGACACTTTCGGAGATACCCGTACTGCACCTTTATAGCCACCCAGTTACATTCTGACGTTTGGCACACCCAAAGCATTCCTATGGTATCTGGGAGTTGCACAATCTCATGGTCTAAGGAAATGATACTTGACATTAGAAAAGCTTTTAGCAAATGAACTACACGATCTTGTGCTATGCTTAGGATTGGGTCTTGTCCATCACATCATTCTCCTAATGATATGATCCCATTATCAATGACATCCAATGTCCATGGTCAGGAAACCATAACCATCTATTGATCAACGAGCTAGTCAACTAGAGGCTCACTAGGGACATGTTGTGGTCTATGTATTCACACATGTATTATGGTTTCCAGTTAATACAATTATAGCATGAACAATAGACAATTATCATGAACAAGGAAATATAATAATAACCATTTTATTATTGCCTCTAGGGCATATTTCCAATAGTCTCCCACTTGCACTAGAGTTAATAATCTAGTTCACATCACTATGTGATCGTAATGAATTCAACACCCATGGGGTTTGATCATATCTCGCTTGTGAGAGAGGTTATTAGTCAATGGGTCTGAACCTTTCAGATCCATGTGTGCTTTACAAATCTCTACGTCATCTTGTAGATGCAGCTACCACGCACTATTTGGAACTATTCCAAATGACTGTTCTACTATATGAATCCGGTTTACTATTTAGAGTCATCCAGATTAGTGTCAAAGTTTGCATCGACGTAACCCTTTACGATGAACTATTTTACCACCTCCATAATCGAGAAAAAGTCCTTAGTCCACTAGTCACTAAGGATAACTTTGACCGCTGTCCTGTGATCCATTTCTGGATCACTCAGGTTCCCCTTGACTGACTCATGGCAAGGCACCTTCAGGTGTAGCATGCAACATAGCATACTGTAGAGCGTACGTCTAAAGCATAGGGGACGACCTTCATCCTTTCTCTCTCGTCAGCCGTGGTCAGGTCTTGAGTCTTACTCAATACTCACACCTTATAACACAGCCAAGAACTCCTTCTTTGCTGATCTATTTTGAACTCCTTCAAAATCTTGTCACGGTGCGTATTCATTTGAAAGTACTATCAAGCAATTTTTGATCTATCCTTATAGATCTTGATGCTCAATGTTCGAGTATCTTAACCAGGTTTTTCGTTGAAAAACACTTTTCAAATGGCCCTATATGCTTTTCAGAAATTCTACATCATTTCCGATCAACAATATGTCAACAACATATACTCATCAGAAATGCTATAGTGCTCCCACTCACTTCTTTGGAAATACAAGTTTCCAATAAACTTCGTATAAACGCAAAATCTTTGATCATCTCATCAAAGCATATATTCCAACTCCGAGATGCTTACTCCAGTCCTTAGAAGGATTGCTGGAGCTTTGCATACTTGTTAGCATCTTTTGGGATTGACAAAACCTTCTGGTTGTATCACATACAACCTTTCCTCAATAAAATCATTGAGGAAACAATGTTTTGACATCCTATCTGCAAGATTTCATAAATAATACAGGAACTGCTAATATAATTTCAACAGACTCTTAGCATCGCTACGAGTGAGAAAGTCTCATCATAGTCAACTCCTTGAACTTGTCGTAGAACATCTTAATGACAAGTCGAGCTTTCTTAATGGTGATACTTACCATCATTGTTCGTCTTCCTTTTAAAATCCATCTGTACCCAATAGCCTTACGACCATTAAGTAGTTCTTCCAAAGTTTATACTTTGGTTTCATACATGGATCCTCTCTCGGATTTTATGGCCTCGGGCCATTCGTCGGAATCCGGGCCCACCATCGCTTCTCCATAGCTTGTAGGTTCATTGTTTTCTAGCAACATGACCTTCAAGACAGGATTACTGCACCACTCTGAAGAAGTACGCGTCCTTGTCGACCTACGAGGTTTGGTAGTGACTTGATCCGAAGTTTCATGATCACTAGCATCAGCTTCCACTTCAACTGGTGTAGGCGCGACAAGAACAACTTCCTGTGCCCTGCTACACACTAGTTGAAGTGACGGTTCAATAACCTCATCAAGTCTCCACCATCCTCCCACTCAATTCTTTCGAGAGAAACTTTTCCTCGAGAAAGGACCCGATTCTAGAAACAATCCCTTTTGCTTCCGGATCTAAGACAGGAGGTATACCCAACTATTTTTGGGAGTCCTATGAAGATGCATTTATCCGGTTTGGGTTCGAGCTTATCAGCATGAAACTTTTTCACATAAGCGTCGCAGCCCCAAACTTTATAAGAAATGACAGCTTAGGTTTCTCTAAACCATAGTTCATACAGTGTCATCTTAATGGAATTGTGTGGTGCCCTATTAAAGTGAATGCGGTTGTGTCTAATGCCTAACCCATAAACCATAGTGTTAATTCGATAAGGGACATCATGGTATGCACCATATCCAATATGGTGCAGTTACGATGTTCGGACACACCATCACACTATGGTGTTCCAGGTGTTATTGGTTGTGAAACAATTTCCACAATGTCTTAATTGTGTGCCAAACTCGTAACTCAGATATTTATCTCTATGATCATATCATAGACATTTTATCCTCTTGTCACGACGATCTTCAACTTCACTCTGAAATTACTTAAACCTTTCAATAATTCAGATTTGTGTTTCATCAAGTAAATATACTAAGAATCTACTCAAATCATCTGTGAAGTAAGAGCATAACGATATTCACTGCGTGCCTCAGCACTCATTGGATTGCACACATCAAATGTATTACTTCCAACAAGTTGCTCTCTTGTTCCATCTCACTGAAAACGAGGCCTTTCAGTCATCTTGCCCATGTGGTATGATTTGCATGTCTCAAGTGATTCAAAAACAAGTGAGTCCAAACGATCCATCTGCATGGAGTTTCTTCATGCGTATATATACCAATAGACGTGGTTCGCATGTTTCAATCTTTTCAAAAACGAGTGAGTCCAAAGATCCATCAATATGGAGCTTCTTCATGCGTTTTATTCCAATATGACTTAAGTGGCAGTGCCACAAGTATGTGGTACTATCATTACTATCTTATATCTTTTGGCACAAACATGTGTATCACTACGATCGAGATTCAATAAACCATTCATTTTAGGTGCAAGACCGTTGAAGGTGTTATTCAAATAAACAGAGTAACCATTATTCTCCTTAAATGAATAACCGTATTGCGATAAACATAATCAAATCATGTTTATGCTCAACGCTAACACCGAATAACAATTATTTAGGTTTAACACCAGTCTCGATGGTAGAGGGAGCAGGCGATGCTTGATCACATCAACCTTGGAAACACTTCCAACACACATCGTCATCTCACCTTTAGCTAGTCTCCGTTTATTCCGTAGCTCTTTTATTTCGAGTTACTAACACTTAGCAACCGAACCGGTATCTTAATACCCTGGTGCTACTAGGAGTACTAGTAAAGTACACATTTAATAAAATGTATATCCAATATACTTCTGTCAACCTTGCCAGCCTTCGCATCTTCCAAGTATCTAGGGTAGTTCTGCTTCAGTGACCGTTCCCTCATTACAGAAGCACTTAGTCTCGGGTTTGGGTTCAACCCTGGGTTTCTTCACTAGAGCAGCAACTGATTTGTCATCTCATGAAGTATCCCTTCTTGCCCTTGCCCTTCTTGAACCTAGTGGTTTTACTAACCATCAACAATTGATGCTCCTACTCGACTTCTACTTTCGCGGTGTCAAACATCGCGAATTGCTCAAGGATCATCATGTCTATCCCTGATATGTTATAGTTCATCACGAAGCTCTAATAGCTTGGTGGCAGTGACTATGGAGAACCATCACTATCTCATCTAGAAGATTAACTCCCACTCGATTCAAGTGATTGTAGTACTCAGACAATCTGAGCACATGCTCAATGATTGAGCTTTTCTCCCTTAGTTTGCAGGTTAAGAAACTTGTCGGAGGTCTCATACCTCTTGACGTGGTCACGAGCCTGAAATCCTAATTTCAGCTCTTGGAACATCTCATATGTTCTGCGACGTTTAAAAAAAATGTCTTCGCTGCCTCAATTCTAAACCGTTTAACATTACGCACTGAACTATCACGTAGTCATCAAAACGTGTATGTCAGATGTTCGCAACATCCACAAACGACGCTCGAGGTTCAGCACACCGAGCGTTGCATTAAGGACATAAGCCTTCTGTGCAGCAATGAGGACAATCCTCAGTATACGGACCCAGTCCGCATAATTGCTACTATCAACTTTCAACTAAAATTTTCTCTAGGAACATATCTTAAACAGTAGAACTAAAGCGCAAGATACAACATAATTTGCAAAGTCCTTTTGACTATGTTCATGATAATTAAGTTCATCTAATGAAGTCCCACTTAGATAGACATCCCTCTAGTCATCTAAGTGATACATGATCTGAGTCAACTAGGACGTGTCCGATCATCACGTGAGACGGACTAGTCATCATCGGTGAACATCTCCATGTTGATCGTATCTACTATACAACTCATGTTCGACCTTTCGGTCTCTTCTGTTCCGAGCCCATGTCTGTACATGCTAGGCTCGTCAAGTCAACCTAAGTGTTTTGCGTGTGTAAATCTGGATTACACCCGTTGTATGTGAACGTTAGAATCTATCACACCCGATCATCATGTGGTGATTCAAAACAATGAACTTTCGCAACGGTGCACAGTTAGGGGGAACACTTTCTTGAAATTTTAATGAGGGATCATCTCATTTATGCTACCGTCGTTCTAAGCAAATAAGATGTAAACATGACAAACATCACATGCAAATCATAAAGTGACATGATATGGCCAATGTCATCTTGCGCCTTTGATCTCCATCTTGAGGCACGACATGATCACCTTCGTCACCGGCATGACACCATGATCTCCATCATCATGATCTCCATCATCGTGTCTTCATGAAGTTGTCTCGCCAACTATTACTTCTACTACTATGGCTAATAGTTTAGCAATAAAGTAAAGTAATTACATGGCGTTTTCAATGACACGCAGGTCATACAATAAATTAAGACATCCCCTATGGCTCCTGCCGGTTGTCATACTCATCGACATGCAAGTCATGATTCCCATTACAAGAACATGATCAATCTCATACATCACATATATCATTCATCACATTATTTTGGCCATATCACATCACATAGAATACCCTGCAAAAACAAGTTAGACGTCCTCTAATTGTTGTTGCATGTTTTACGTGGCTGCTATGGGTTTCTAGCAAGAATGCTTCTTACCTACACAAAAGCCACAACGGTGATATGCCAATTGCTATTTACCCTTCATAAGGACTGAGGGAGTCCTGGACTAGGGGGTGTCCGGATAGCTAAACTATCATCATCGGCCGGACACCAAGACTATGAAGATACAAGATTGAAGACTTCGTCCCGTGTCCGGATGGGACTTTCCTTGGTGTGGAAGGCAAGCTTGGCAATACGGATATGTAGATCTCCTACCATTGTAACCGACTTTGTGTAACCCTAGCCCTCTCCGGTGTCTATATAAACCAGAGGGTTTTAGTCCATAGGATGAACCACAATCATACCATAGGCTAGCTTCTAGGGTTTAGCCTCCTTGATCTCGTGGTAGATCCACTCTTGTACTACCCATATCATCAATATCAATCAAGCAGGAGTAGGGTTTTACCTCCATCGAGAGGGCCCAAACCTGGGTAAAAACATTGTGTCCCTTGTCTCCTGTTACCATCCGCCTACCCGAGATCCGCCGGTTTTGACACCGACATTGGTGCTTTCATTAAGAGTTCCTCTGTGTCGTCACTGATAGGCTTGATGGCTCCTTTGATCATCAATAACGACGCGGTCCAGGGTGAGACTTTTCTCCCCGGACAGATCTTCGTATTCGGCGGCTTTGCACTATGGGCCAATTCGCTTGGCCATCTGGAGCAGATTGAAAGCTACGCCCCTGGCCATCAGGTCAGATTTGGAAGCCTGAACTTCACGGCCGACATTCGCAGAGACTTGATCTTCGACGGATTCGAGCCACAGCCGAGCGCGCCGCACTGCCACGATGGGCACGATTTAGCTCTGCTGCTGGACAGTGCCCTGGAGGCTGCACATGAGTCCGCTCCGACCCGTAATTCGGAGCCGACCGCGCAGATCGAGGACGGGTGGCTAGACACCGCCTCAGGAGCTGCAACCTCTACGGCGATGGAGCCGAATACTAACGTTGTCCTTCGTGAGGCTCGTGACTCCGAGGTGCCGGACTCCTATCCGGACTCCGAACCTCCCGCGCCCCCTCCAATCGAATCTGATCGGGCGCCGATCATGGAGTTCACCGTTGCGGACATCTTTCAGCACTCACCTTTCGGCGACATCCTGAATTCGCTAAGGTATCTCTCGCTATCAGGAGAGCCCTGGCCGGACTGCGGCCAGGACGGACGGGATGCGGACAATGAAGAAATTCAAAGCCCACCCACCACCCACTTTGTAGCCACTATCGATGATCTAACCGACATGCTAGACTACGACTCCGAAGACATCGACGGTATGGACGACGATGCCGGAGACGACCAAGAACCAGCGCCTATGGGGCACTGGAAGACCACCTCGTCATACGACATATAAATGGTGGTCATCCCAAAGGATGGGAATGGCGAGGATGCAGCAGAGGAAGACTCCTCCAAGAAACAGCCCAAGCGCTGGCGTCAGCGGCGCTGCTCTAAATCCCGCCACAGCAAGAATGGAGATTCCGGCACCGGAGATAATAACACCCCAGAGAGTGCCGAAGACAACCCCCTCCAGCAAGATTCAGCACAGGAGGACGGAGAAGCCAGCCCTCACGAGAGAGCGGCAGACGAAGGGGTAGAGGATGATAATTACATGCCTTCCTCCGGAGACGAGGCAAGCCTCAACGACGACGAATTCGTCGTGCCTGAGGATCCCGCCGAACAAAAGCGTTTTAAACGCAGGCTTATGGCCACGACAAACGGCCTAAAGAAAAAGCAGCAACAGCTTAGAGCTGATCAAGATCCGCTAGCCGAGAGATGGACTGAAGTCCTCGCGGCCAAAGAGCATGAACTCGAACGCCCCTCCAAAAGCTACCCCAAGCGCAAGTTGCTCCCCCGATTAGAGGAGGAGGCATATAAAACTGCATCACCAGCGCACAATACGGCGGACCGACCACCTCGTGGCCGCGACAGAGAGGCCTCTAGGCCCTCCACTAGAACCGTACCCCGGCATCGCTCAAAAAGTACGAAGCCACGGGCGAATGCGCCGGACTTGCAAGACATATTGGAGGATAAGGCAAGACAATCAAGATCGATGTACGGATCACGTGGGCGCCTGACGATGCACGACGGTAGGATACAGCAACTCCGGCTGGGCCGAACATAGTAGAGAAAGCTCGCTTGAGCTACGTCGTGATATAGCCCAATATAGAGGCGCCGCACACCCACTATGCTTCACAGATGAAGTAATGGATCATCAAATCCCCGAAGGGTTTAAACTCGTGAACATTGAATCCTATGATGGCACAACAGACCCCGCGGTTTGGATCGTAGACTATCTCCTTCATATCCACATGGCCCGCGGTGACGATCTTTACACCATCAAATATCTCCCACTCAAGCTTAAAGGACCAACTCGGCATTGGCTTAACAGCTTGCCAGCAGAATCAATTGGGTGTTGGGAGGACCTGGAAGCCGCATTCCTTGACAACTTCCACGGCACATATGTGCGACCACCAGAAGCTGATGACCTAAGCCACATAATTCAGCAGCCAGACGAATCGGCCAGACAGTTCTGGACATGGTTCTTAACAAAGAAAAATCAAATCATCGACTGTCTGGATGCAGAGGCCCTCGCAGCCTTCAAACATAACATCCGCGGCGAGTAGCTTGCCCGGCACCTAGGACAGGAAAAGCCGAAATCCATGGAAGCCCTCACATCACTTATGACCCGCTTCTGCGCGGGAGAGGACAGCTGGCTAGCCCGCAGTAACAACCTCAGCAAAAATTCTGGCAGTCCGGATAACAAGGACCGCAATGGCAGGTCGCGTCGCAACAAAAACAAATGCCGCGTTAACGGTGACAGCACTGAGGATACGGCAGTCAACACCGGATTCAGAGGCTCCAAACCCGGTCAACGGAAAAAGCCATTCAAAAGAACTACTCCGGGTCCGTCCAATTTGGACCGAATACTCGACCGCTCTTGCCAGATACATGGCACCCCCGAAAAGCCAGCTAATCACACCAACAGGGATTGTTGGGTATTCAAGCAGGCAGGCAAGTTAATTGCCGAAAACAATGACAAGGGGCTGCATAGCGATGACGAGGAAGAGACCCGGCCGCCGAACAATAGAGGACAGAAGGGTTTCCCCCCACAAGTGCGGACGGTAAACATGATATACGCAACCCACATACCCAAGAGGGAGCGGAAGAGTGCACTCAGGGACGTATATGCGATGGGGCCAGTCGCCCTGAAGTTCAACCCATGGTCCTCCTGCCTGATCACCTTTGATCGAAGGGACCACCCCACCAGTATCCGCCATGGCGGATTCTACGCATTGGTTTTAGACCCAATCGTCAATGGATTTCACCTCACAAGAGTCCTGATGGACGGCAGCAGCAGCCTGAACCTGCTTTATCAGGATACAGTGCGCAAGATGGGCATAGACCCCTCAAGGATTAAACCCACAAAGACGACCTTCAAAGGCGTCATACTAGGTGTAGAGGCCAATTGTACAGGCTCAGTCACATTGGAAGTGGTCTTCGGATCCCCAGATAACTTCCGAAACAAGGAGTTAATCTTCAACATAGTCCCGTTCCACAGCGGCTATCACGCTCTGCTCAAGTTCAACGCGGTGCCGCACTACGCATACCTCAAGCTCAAGATGCCAGGCTCTCGAGGAGTCATCATGGTCAACGGAAACACTGAACGCTACCTCCGAATGGAGGAACACACAGCGGCTCTCGCGGCAGAAGTACAGAGTAGCCTCTTAAGGCAATTCTCGAGTCCGGCTGTTAAGCGACCAGACACGGCTAAACGCGCCCGGAGTAACCTACAACAAGACCACCTGGCACTATCTGAGCACGCGTAGCAATGCGGCCCCAACCCCTGCCCTTGCAAAATTGCAAGACTGGTCCTTTGCGTACATCACTACGCTCTAGAGATACCATGGGCATAGGGGGAGGGGCACGACCACCACAGGCCCAGAATGCGGCTTAACCGCACCAGGGGCTCCCAAGTGTGTCACTCTTTTTCCTTTTTCTTTTTTCTTACCTACAGGACTCCGTTCACCAGAGGCCCTGTCTAGCAGTAGACCTGCCGAACTCACGATGCAACAGCCAGGGGAGGAGAAAGGCTACGACGAGTATCCAGGTGGTCTCCATTACGAGCATTAAATCCGTTTTATACACCATTCCGCAGCCTACCCCTGGAGGGGGACATGTTTAATAATCCTATCCCTTGCTTACTGCACTATTTGTATCATTCTGCATTCATGGCAGTACTTCTTGAATAAACAATGCATCGCTTTTTGCTTATAACTGCATTTCTTTCTTATATATATGACATATTGCATCCGGACACTTTGGTACGGCTAAATACACCAGGGGCTTAAGTTCCCCACATTATGGTGTGATAAGTCCGAACACTTTCACAAGTGCGGCACCCCAAACTTATAGCATTATATGCATCGGCTCCGAATCATGTCTTGGGTCAATAGTTGGGTTTGCCCGGCTCCCATGTTTTGGTACCTTACGTTCCGTTGTATCGGCTAAGGTAGCACTGGGAGAACCACTGCGATTGCGCCCCGGTTGAGCTGGGCGAGCGCCTCAGTGGAGAAAGCTAAAACTGACCGTCATGATAAGGCGAGAGCTGGTCGCTGTTCGAGAGGTTTTTTCGAGTCCCTAAAGACTTATGCCGCTTAGAGCGAGGAACCGGCTTTGTCCGGCCCAGGCGTGGATAGCGCCCCGAACTCGGTCTTCCGAACACTAGGGGCTTCGCCGAAATTTAAAATTATAGAATTCTATGGCTAAGTGAGAGTGTTCAAGCATTATAAGTCCGGTTGCCTCGTTCGTTGTGTTGAGCGCCTCCCTAGATGGACCCAAAAATGGGAACAAGAGCGCTCAAGTTTATCCCGAACACCCCACCACTCGTGGCATGGGGGCTGAAGCCGACGACTTGACATCTCTCAGATTTGATAAACGGCCGCACAGAAGGTAATATTTTAAATTAATAAGCGTTGCTTAGCGCATATGAACAAAGTTTTCAGCGCACAGGATAACACAATGTGAGTCTACTCAAATATTACATCTTTCGAGCACTCACCCGCAATCATGCGGGCACCCTTCAGGACACTCTTATAGTACATTTCGGGTGTACGATACTCCTTGCCGGCCGGTGGCGTGTCCATCAAAAGCTTCTCAGCATCCATCCTACCCCAGTGCACTTTAGCACGGGCAAGGGCCCGACGGGCACCTTCAATGCAGGCGGAGTGCTTGACGACTTCAACCCAGGGACACGCATCCACCAGCCGCCGCACCAGGCCGAAGTAGCTCCCACGCATGGCCTCCTTAGGCCACAACCGAACTATGAGGCCCTTCATGGCCTGTTCGGCCACCTTGTGGAGCTCGACCAGCTGCTTCAGCTGGTCGCTAAGGGGCACCGGATGTCCGGCCTCAGCATACTGAGACCAGAAGACCTTCTCCGTCGAACTCCCCTCCTCGGCCCGGTAGAAAGCGGCAGCATCGGACACGCTGCGAGGCAGATCTGCGAACGCTCCTAGAGAGCTCCGAATTCGGGTAAGTAATAGGTAATTCACATTCACATGCTTGCTTTGCATGAAAAATGCCTTACCCGCCGCTGTTTTATTCAACGCCTCGATTTCCTAGAGGTCCTTGTGGGCTTCGGCCTTAGCGGCTTTGGCACTCTCAAGAGCCGATGCAAGCTCGGACTCTCGAGTCTTCGAGTCACGCTCCAAACCCTCGTGCTTTTCCACGAGAGCCTGGAGCTCTTGCTGTACCTCTGCCACCCGCGCCTCTTGGTTCTCTCGCTCGGCTCGCTCCACGGCCGCATTGCGTTCGGCCGCGGACACTGCCTCCTTCAGGGCCGCCCCCTCGTTCGTGGCCCCTAGAGTACCCATGTTATCCTTGTTATTTTTTTGCAACCAAATCCTTTTCCATAAGGTACAACTTGAAATACGGTGTTACTCACCTTCCTTTTCCTCGAGCTACTTCTTAGAACGGCCGAGCTCGCTCTCGGACCGCTCGAGGCTCTGGTTCAAGGTATTGACCTCCGCAGTCAGTGCGGCAGAGGTCAGCAGCACAGCCTGCAATCCCATATTGACACATTTTTTCAGACTCCTGCGTATATCTTTTTAGATCCTCAGTCCGGCTTTTGTTTCCGAACACCGAACCGAGCATCAGGGGCTACTGTCTATGCGGTATTATATTACATATCTTAATTTTCTTACCTCAAAGCCTGTTAGAAGGCTGCTGCAGGCTTCGGTCAGCCCGCTCTTGGCGAGCTAAACCTTCTGAATCACCGCACTAATGACAGTGCGGTGTTCTTCTTCGATGGAAGCGCCGTTGAGCGCCTCCAACAAGTTATCCAGTGCCTTCGGTTGGACGGAGGCTGCCTGCATCACAGTCTTGCCCTTATTACGAAGGGGCCGCTCGCCGGACTCCGGAACCACTTCAGGTTCCGGTGCGGAGTCGGGCGCGAAGTCCGGGAGGTCGCCCTACGGCACCTCCGGGGCCTCCTCCTCCTGGCGGGTCCCTTCCCGGGATCCCACCTCGACATCATCAGCGTCACGAGGGGTGGAGGCGGTCGGAAGAGAATCCATATCCGACGTGCCCAAGGACCCGCTCGACGAAGCGGGAAGATCGTCCTTGGCCGAACTACAGGTTGTATGCGGCGTTAGAAAGACACCGTGTGGCAAAAAAAATTATAAATCATCCAGGAGGCCGGATACTTACGATCTTGCCAGGGGCTTGGCCCTTGAGGGCCACTCCTTGTCGCCATCACAGACGTTGGCGGAGCAGTCCGGGGGAAGGGTCCTTCCCTTCTTGGACCCTTCGGCCTCCCTCGTTGGGGAGGCCTTCCTCTTCTTCTCTCCCCCACTGGGGGAGAGGCCTCTTTCTTCTCCTCCTCGTCCTCAAGGGAGGAGTCCGCCTCGGAGTCATTGGACGATGAGTCCGATACCACCTGACGCCGGGAACTCCTTCGGGTTCCCGTGGCCTTCTTCTTGGCCTTCTTCTCCAGCACCACGTAAAGTGCCGGGACCAGCCGCCCTGTGAAACGGGCGTCCGCTGGGTCTTCTGGGAGGGGGCCCGGACAGTTAACCTGTCCGGACGTCTTCTGCCAGTCCTGTTAAAGACATTGGGAGTTTAGATCCCGCATAGAGTCAAACTATGAAAAGCAAATGTCCCATAAAGGATAACATAGCTTACCTCGCCAGCCGAACGCTGCATGCTGAATCTGCGATCTTCAGTAGCGGATGCGGGAGCTTCGGCGCCCTTGAACAGCACCCTCCAGGCAGCTTCATACGTAGTGTCGAAGAGCCTGCTCAAGGTCCGGTGCTATGCCGGATCAAACTCCCACAATTTGAAGTCCTGTTGCTGGCAGGGGAGAATCCGGCGGACGAGCATGACCTGGATCATGTTGACAAGCTTAAGCTTCTTGTTCACCAGGGTCTGGAGACAGGACTGGAGTCCGGTCAGCTCCTCCGAACTACCCCAAAGCAAGCCCTTCTCTTTCTAGGAGGTGAGCTGCATGGGGATGCCAGATCTGAACTCGGGGGCCGCTGCCCATTTAGGGTCACGCGGCTCGGTGGTGTAGAACCACCCCGATTGCCACCCTTTGACGGATTCCATGAAGGCACCCTCGAGCCAAGTGACGTTGGGCATTTTTGCCCACCATGGCGCCTCCGCACTCCGCTTGGCTGCCTTCACAACCTTCGGCTTGACATTGAAGGTCTTTAGCCACAAGCCGAAGTGGGGCTGGATGCAGGGGAAGGCCTCGCACACGACGATAAACGCCGAGATATTGAGGATAAAATTTGGGGCCAGATCGTGGAAATCCAGGCCGTAGTAGTACATGATCCCCCGGACGAAGGGGTGGAGTGGGAATCCCAGTCCGCGGAGGAAGTGGGGAAGGAATACGACCCTCTCATGGGGCCTGGGGTGGGGATGAGCTGCCCCTCATTGGGAAGCCGGTGCGTAATGTCGCTGGATAGGTATCCGGCGCTGCACAGCTTCTCGATGTGCCCCTCTGTAACGGAGGAGGCCATCCACATTCCTCCCGCTCCGGACATGGCTGGAGAAGGTCGAGGTGAGATGTGCGGACTTGGGCGCTGGAGCTCAAGTGCGCGGAGATGGATAAGCAATGGAGGAAGAAGGCGTAGGTAAAAGAGGTGGATCCTTATCCCTTTATATATGGGCGGACGAAACTATACGTCCCCACTGGCCTGGTAAAACTCGCTTATCTCCCAAGCGCCACAATCAGTGGCGTGGTTGGGTTACCCACGTCCGTATTGATGGGAATCCCGGAATAAGGGGAACATGATCTCTGCTTTGACAAGACGTGCCAAGGAAGCCACTTCGCTAAACGTGCTGAGGTGGTATAATAAAAACAATTCAAGTAAAGGCTTGGTAGTGGTGTGACGTCACGCCACAAAATACGTCAGCAGATTGAACTTGTGTAAATATTATTCTCTCTACGGTGGTATGTGGAATTTATTTTACAGAGCCGGACACTATCCTGGCGTTCACAATCTTCTATGAATTATTCGGAGGAGGAACCCGCCTTGCAATGCCGAAGACAATAGGCGCGCCGGACTCGTCGTCATTGAAGCCTGGTTCAGGGGCTACTGAGGGAGTCCTGGACTAGGGGGTGTCCGGATAGCCGAACTATCATCATCGGCCGGACTCCAAGACTATGAAGATACAAGATTGAAGACTTCGTCCCATGTCCGGATGGGACTTTCCTTGGCGTGGAAGGCAAGCTTGGCAATACGGATATGTAGATCTCCTACCATTGTAACCGACTCTGTGTAACCCTAGCCCTCTCTGGTGTCTATATAAACCGGAGGGTTTTAGTCCATAGGACGAACAACAATCATACCATAGGCTAGCTTCTAGGGTTTAGCCTCCTTGATCTCGTGGTAGATCCACTCTTGTACTACCCATATCATCAATATCAATCAAGCAGGAGTAGGGTTTTACCTCCATCGAGAGGGCCCGAACCTGGGTAAAAACATCGTGTCCCTTGTCTCCTGTTACCATCCGCCTAGACGCACAGTTTGGGACCCCCTACCCGAGATCCGCCGGTTTTGACACCGACAGGACCCTTTTCATCGAATCCGATCCGACTAAAGTGGGAGAGAGTGGCACCCGCTAGCCACCTTTATGCAACAAGTGCATGTCAGTCGATGGGACCTGTCTCACGTAAGCGTACATGTAAGGTTGGTCTGGGTCACTTCATCCCACGATGCCATCGAATCAAGATAGGACTAGTAACGGTAAGCAAATTTAACAAACCAACGCCCACAACTACTTGTGTTCTACTCGTGCATAGAATCTATGCAATAGACCTAGCTCATGATGCCACTGTTGGGGAATGTAGCAGAAATTCAAAATTTTCTATGCATCACCAAGATCAATCTATGGAGATTCTAGCAACAAGAGAGGGAGAGGTTAAGTGTATCTTCATACGCTTGAAGATTGTGATGCGGAAGCGTTGCAAGAACGCGGTTGATGGAGTCGTACTCGTGGCGATTCAAATCACGGAATATCCGATCTAGCGCCGAACGGACGGCGCCTCCGCGTTCAACACACGTACAGCCCGGGGACGTCTCCTCCTTGATCCAGCAAGGGGATAGGAGAAGTTGAGGGATAACTCCGACAGCACGACGGCGTGGTGTTGGTGGAGCTCGTGGTTCTCCAGCAGGGCTTCACCAATCACTATGGAGGAGGTGTTGGGGAGGGAGAGTGCTACGCCAGGGGAAGGGGTGAAGCTCCCATGCACCTCCCCACTATATATAGGTGTGGAGGGCACTGGTTTCTTTCCCTCCAAGTCCATTGGGGCGTTGGCAAAGGTGGGAGGAAAGAAATCCCATCATTTCCTTCCCCACCGATTATTATCCCCCTTTTTTAGCGATCTTGATCTTATCCCTTCGGGATATGATCTTATTCCTTCTAAGAGGTGATCTTGGTGCGCATTGACCAGGGGTGTGGGTCCTTGCCCCCACTACCCTCGTTCATGTGGGTCCCCCCATACAGATGGGTCCCACTCCGGAACCTTCTAGAACCTTCCCGGTGCAATTCTAAAAAATCCCGAACATTTTCCGGTGGCCAAAATAGGACTTCCTGTATATAAATCTTTACGTCCAGACCATTCCGGAACTCCTTGTGACGTCCGGGATCTTATTCGGGACTCCGAATAACATTCGGTAACTGCACACTAATTCCCATAACAACTCTAGCGTCACCGAACCTTAAGTGTGTAGACCCTACAGGTTCGGGAATCATGCAAACATGACCGAGACAGCTCTCTGGCCAATAACCAACAGCGGGATCTGGATACCCATGTTGGCTCCCACATGTTCCATGATGATTTCATCGTATGAACCACGATGTCAAGGATTCAAGCAATCCTGTATACAATTCCCTTTGTCAATCGGTACGTTACTTGCCCGAGATTTGATCGTCGGTATCCTAATACTTCGTTCAATCTCGTTACCAGCAAGTCACTTTAGTCGTTCCGTAATGCATGATCCCATGACTAACTACTTAGTCACATTGAGCTCATTATGATGATGCATTACCGAGTGGGCCCAGAGATACCTCTCCGTCACACGGAGTGACAAATCCCAGTCTCGATTTGTGCCAACCCAACACACACTTTCGGAGATACCCGTACTGCACCTTTATAGCCACCCAGTTATGTTCTGACGTTTGGCACACCCAAAGCATTCCTATGGTATCCGGGAGTTGCACAATCTCATGGTCTAAGGAAATGATACTTGACATTAGAAAAGCTTTTAGCAAATGAACTACACGATCTTGTGCTATGCTTAGGATTGGGTCTTGTCCATCACATCATTCTCCTAATGATATGATCCCGTTATCAATGACATCCAATGTCCATGGTCAGGAAACCATAACCATCTATTGATCAACGAGCTAGTCAACTAGAGGCTCACTAGGGACATGTTGTGGTCTATGTATTCACACATGTATTATGGTTTCCAGTTAATACATTTATAGCATGAACAATAGACAATTATCATGAACAAGGAAATATAATAATAACCATTTTATTATTGCCTCTAGGGCATATTTCCAACAGGTGGACCATCGGGACAGGCACCTGTATGGAGGTGGTCAGGAATCAGGAGACGCATGCCGGTCGTAGAACCGCAGTTAAGATGATAATGGCAAGTCAAATCATGGGGCCCCACCTATCCAGCAGTAACTCGCTGTCAAATCACACAGCCCTATGTTTGCAGCAGCCTACTCCCTCATCTTCTCGTGTCTCTATCGAACCGACTAGGCGGAACTGCCCCGCCTACCGCGCGGGAAAAGCCCCGCTCTCGACTTTTAAATAGTACAGTATACTAATTTTGTATCCATGGATTGCGCCATGGAGGAAAGCCTCAAGAAAACGGCGGTACACATGTACGGAGTATATAGCATGCCCGTCGCGTTTGTGTCGCACCCCAGATGGTCGGTCGGTCTGGCACGCCACTCTTCGAATGCAATACACGTCATATTATGTTTGCACACACATGTGGGACCACAATTGAGAACCGGCCATAGGCACACTCCCCGGCCCCGCAAGTCAGGTGAGTTAATAGAAGAGACAAACGAGCGTTAGTACTAGAGAACTGTTGTACAGATGTTGGTGCCTGGACGGTCCCTGCATGACACGAAAGATCAGTTCGTCCATGCATGTGCCCAGACTCCAGCAGACAAGCCTCGATTGGCCATCGTCTACATATTGTGCGGGCTGTGCTGTACAGGGCTATAGTTCTGGTGAGAAATCTAAAAAAAGTTTCTTGTCATCTCACAAAATTAGGTGTCATGTGCTTCGGATCACTGCGAGGGTTAAACAACGACAACTGAGTTCCTCCAAGGCGCTAGTCATGGGGGGAACATGCACGAAGACTACTCGGCTGCCATCTAGGTCAAGTCGGCTATGTTAATTAGGACATCTATCGATGGACCCCTTTTCTATGAGTTTATCTTTAATTTGAGCTTTGATCCTCGTCTAGTTTGTTCGTCGGGATTCATGTTGTCTCCTTTGGGAAGTGAGGTTATGGTTTCTTGTCATGTGGCATTTTTTCATGTTATATGTTATAATCCGGTGCTTCAGATCAAAATAATGACAAATGCGCCTCCGGGTCACGTGCATGAAGACTTCTCGACAGTCATTGACGAGGTCAAACCGACTCCAGTAGACAACAGAAAACTAGTAGTACTCCACTATATAGGTAGGAGCCTCCGTGCTTGCTTGCTAGTGTTGCTCTCTTCACACTGTCACATCCTCTCCAGATCTAAACACGACAGTGGTGGCTACACACTCTCTCTGCTCATTGCTGGTCATAGATCTAGCCGGATCCTCTCCGCCGGGGAAGGTAAGAAGGTGCAATGTTCACGCGGTCGTCCTCGGCGACGGCTCTTACCCATTATTGGCGTTTCTCGATCAGCGTGCCTTGCCGTTCTCTCCCAAGCACCACTGGCTAGGGAGGGCCTCCAACCCCTTTGAGGGAGTCCCGGATTAGGGGGTGTGGAAGAAGGCCATTATTGGGCGTGGAAGCCAAGACGCGCAACATTGATGAGGAAGCCGGACACTATTCGGCAGGTACGTGGAACTTGAAGGAGAACCCGCCTTGCAACGCCGAAGACTACACACGTGCTGTACTTATCGTCATTGAAGCCTAGTTCGGGGGCTACTGAGGGAGTCCCGGATTAGGGGGTGTCCGGATAGCTGGACTACCATCATCGACCGAACTATCATCAGCCGGACTATCATCATCGACCGAACTCCAAGACTATGAAGATACAAGATTGAAGACTTCGTCCCGTGTCCGGATGGGACTTTCCTTGGCGTGGAAGGCAAGCTTGGCGATACGGATACGTAGATCTCCTACCATTGTAACCGACTCTATGTAACCCTAGCCCTCTCCGGTGTCTATATAAACCGGATGGCTCTAGTCCGTAGGACACAACGTCAACCATTACAATCATACCATAGGCTAGCTTCTAGGGTTTAGCCTCCTTGATCTCGTGGTAGATCCACTCTTGTAAACATCCACAATATCAATATCAATCAAGCAGGACGTAGGGTTTTACCTCCATCAAGAGGGCCCGAACCTGGGTAAAACATCGTGTCCCTTGTCTCCTGTTACCATCCGCCTAGACGCACAGTTCGGGACCCCCTACCCGAGATCCGCCGGTTTTGACACCGACATTGGTGCTTTCATTGAGAGTTCCTCTGTGCCGTCACCGATAGGAAGGATGCCTCTTCCCGTCTTCAAGGACGGCATCTTCGCCGATGGAGCCTTGGCCGCCGGCCAAACTATCCGGCTAGGAGGTTTTCTTATGACCGCCTGTCCGGCCACCGCTTCAACGATGACCTCTCGTGTCATCGAGAGCAATCTTCACGTCAACTCGGAATTCGCCGAGCAGTTAGATCCAGCAGAGCTCTCGTCTGTAAACGAACTCTTGGATCGGATCGCCGCCCTGGGAGTCGCTACAGACTACAATCGGATCGGGCTTAAAACCGATCTGAGAGAGATTAACTCTCCCCAGGTTACCCACCACGTCACGGTGGTAGAGGAACATCGCGACGATCCTTCTCCCATATTGAAAACTAGTCGTGTCCGGGCTACCGAACCCTCCATGCCGGATTCCCGCGGAGGAGCGGATTCCGATCAAGCACTGAACATAAAGTCAGGCATCGGACCGGACTCGTTGGACAACGTTCCACTTTCCAAGCTTCCAAATTCGGAAACTTCTCGGCCCTTGAGCCTCGAGATGGGCAGGGTCCCGGACTCAATTAGGCCCGCCCGTCCAGATATATGCGATCTATCTCTAATCCGGCAAGAGCCAGCCGAAACAGTACATCATTACTGGGCCAGATTCCTCCTGGTCATGGACCGGATAAAGGACTGCCGAGAGGAAAACGCAATCTCGATCTTTTGCAACAATTGCACGGACAGGGGAATCTTGAACGCCGTCAGCCATCGTGAAATCACACGTTTCGCCGACTTGGCATCCATAGTGCGAAAGTACTGTGCCATAGAAAGTTTCCGGAAAACCGAAGATAGGTTTTGGGATAATCCGGCCCCGAACATAGCCCCAGTCCGCAACAAAAGGGTGCATTACACTCAGGCACCAAGTACAAGAACCAAAAAACAGAAGCCCCTTAAAGGGAACGGAACCGTACTGGAGGGATGGCTCAGCAAACCCTGTACAATTCACAGTACCAAGGGCGCCACCCCAACACATAGCCTTCGTGCATGTTGGATATTACGGCAGGTGGCCAAAAGTGGCGAGGAGCTTCTAGCCCCGCGAAACCACACCAACAATACCGGTACGGTATCAACAGTCTTCGAGACTTTCGCATCAAACAATATGCGGAAACGAACGATCCACAGCCTTGCCGAAGTCTACCAAGTAGCAACAACAAATCCTTGGAGCGACGCGGCCATCACCTTCAACGCCAGCGACGAACCTAAATTCCGAACAGCCCGAGCACCAGCCGCATTGGTCCTCAGTCCAATAGTGGACGGCTTTCGACTTACCAAGGTACTCATGGATGGCGGCAGCGGATTGAACCTCATTTACGAGGAAACTCTTCAAAAAATGGAAATAGACTGGAGCCGCATTGAGCGAAGCAGCACAACCTTCAGAGGAATAATCCCTAGCCGGGAAGCACGCTGCACCGGAAAAATCACACTCGATGTGGTGTTCGGCTCGCCGGACAATTACAGGTCCGAAGAAATCACGTTCCAAGTGGCCCCGCTCAGCAGCGGATACCACGCTATATTAGGACGAGAGGCGTTCACAATTTTCCAAGCCGTACCCCATTACGGGTACATGAAGCTCAAAATGCCTGGGCCCGGCGGGATAATCACTCTCGTTAGTGATCCGGACATAGCACTCCGCGCCGAAAACAAAACAGCCGCATTAGCCCTGGAGGCACTATCCGAAGCCCTAGCGGCAGAGGAACTCACCGCGCTGCGCGCTACGGTGCACAGAGACGACGTGATACTCGATAAGAGATCCAAGTCCACCTCCTTTAAACCAGCGGACGAAATTATAAAATTCCAGGTCCACCCAACGGACCCGACAAAGACGGCCTCCATCGGGGCACAGTTGAACCCTGATGTAGACGCCGCGCTGCGAGAATTCCTTCGGGAAAATTGGGACATTTTCGCCTGGCATCCTTCAGATATGCCAGGAATCCCTCGCAGGCTGGCAGAGCATAGCCTAAACATCCTAAAAGGGTTCAAGCCAGTCAAACAGGCTCTTCGACGATTTTCCGAACCCAAAAGACAGGCAATGGGAGAAGAACTAGCCAAACTATTGGAAGCCGGATTCATCAGAGACATCAAACATCCGGATTGGCTAGCAAACCTGGTAATGGTACCAAAGAAGGACAGATCCTGGCGCCTATGTGTCGATTTCAAAGACCTAAATAAAGCCTGCCCAAAGGATCCCTTCCCCCTCCCCCGCATCGACCAAATCATCGATGCCACTGCAGGGCACGATTCATTGTGCTTCCTGGACGCATACTCCGGCTATCATCAAATCAAGATGGCAGAAGCGGATCAAGCCGCAACGGCGTTCATTACTCCATATGGACCATTCTGCTTCAACACGATGCCCTTCGGACTTAAAAACGCCGGCGCAACATATCAGCGCATGATTCAGACATGTCTGGCTACCCAGATCGGCAAAACAGTAGAGGCATACGTAGACGACGTAGTCGTCAAAACCAAACACGTCGAAACTCTAGTAGACGACTTGAGGGTCACATTCGACAACCTCCGAGCATATGACATCAAGCTGAATCCGGAAAAATGCGTTTTCGGCGTACCAGCCGGAAAGCTCTTGGGCTTCATTGTATCCGGTAGAGGAATTGAAGCAAATCCGGCCAAAATCCGAGCCCTATCACAGTTGGATATTCCAAAAAACCTCAAACAGATCCAGAAATTGACTGGATGCGTGGCGGCTCTCAGCCGCTTTATCTCCCGCCTAGGAGAAAAGGCATTGCCCCTCTATCGCCTCCTCAGGCACACCGAACACTTCGAGTGGACGGATGCTGCCACTGCCGGACTCGAAGAAATAAAGGCCATATTGGCAACGAATCCGGTCCTGGCTGCGCCCAACCTGGGCGAACCTATGTTGTTATACATCGCGGCAACACATCAAGTAGTAAGCGCGGTGCTCGTCGTAGAACGAGAGACAGAAGGGCATAAATTCCCTCTTCAAAAACCAGTGTACTACGTATCCACTGTTTTAACCCCCTGCAAGTCCCGTTACCCGCACTATCAAAAGATAGCGTATGCGGTGTTCATGGCATCCCGGAAGCTCCGACACTACTTTCAAGAGTGTTCGATAACAGTGGCCTCCGAAGTACCCCTAAATGACATTATAAATAACCGCGACGCAACGGGCAGGATTGCAAAATGGGCCATTGAGCTCTTACCATTCGACATAACTTACAAACCCCGGCGAGCTATAAAGTCGCAAGTTTTGGCTGACTTTGTCGCTGAGTGGACTGAAGCCGAACTCCCTAAAGAGTACGGCGCATACTCCAATTGGATTATGCATTTCGACGGCTCCAAAATGTTGGCCGGATTGGGGGCTGGCATCGTACTAACGTCCCCAACCGGGGACAGAGTCCAATACGTACTTCAGATAATGTACACGGACTCCAACAACGCAGCCGAATACGAGGCCCTCTTACATGGCCTCCGGATGGCAATCTCCATGGGCATCCAACGCCTAGAGGTGCGCGGGGACTCAAACCTCGCAATATCCCAAGTAAATGGAGACTTTGACGCCAAGGATCCAAAAATGGCAGCCTATCGCAACGCCGTCCTTAAAATGTCAGCTCGGTTCGAAGGACTTGAATTCCACCACGTAGCCAGAGATAATAACCAAGCGGCCGACGTATTGGCACGCATCGGCGCAAAACGTGACGCTGTCCCTCCAAATATCTTCCTGGAACGGCTGTTCAAGCCATCCGTACTATGGGAAGAGGAGTCCGGAAATAACAAACCGGAGGCAGCCGCAGAGCAATCTGACATAACCGGCGATCCAGCCGACGAAACAACACCCTCAGCTCACGACATAATGGCAGTAATCGCCCCATGGACAGAGCCGTTCCTAGCCTACTTGCTTAGGCAGGAACTCCCCGAAGACCATAATGAGGCCCGCTGCGTAGTCCGGCGATCTAAAGCCTACAAGGTCCATGAGGGAGAACTCTATAAGAAAAGCACAACCGGAGTCCTTCAAAGGTGTATCTCCGAAGAGGAAGGGCGAGACCTTCTGGCTGAAATTCACGCCGGACTAGGCGGACACCACGCCGCAGCCCGGGCCCTTGTAGGAAAGGCATTCCGTACAGGATTTTATTGGCCGACGGCCCGGGCAGATGCTCAGGACTTAGTCCAAAGATGCGTCGGTTGTCAGCTCTTTGCTAATCAGAGCCACATGCCACCCACCGCCCTCAAAACTATACCCATTACCTGGCCGTTCGCGGTCTGGGGGCTTGACATGGTTGGACCACTTAAAGGGGGAACCCACAAGCAAAGGTACCTATTGGTCATGGTGGATAAATTCACCAAATGGATAGAGGCCAAGCCAGTTAAAACGGCAGAGTCCGGACCAGTGATAGACTTTATATCCGGGGTAGTACACCGTTATGGTGTCCCCCACAGCATCATCACCGATAACGGCACGAACTTCACGGCCGATGAGGTTAAATCATGGTGCAAAAATATGGGCATCAAGCTCGATTACGCTTCAGTCTATCATCCTCAAACCAACGGTCAAGTGGAACGAGCAAATGGTCTAATAATGAGCGGCATCAAACCCAGACTAGTGCGGTCCCTTACGAAATCTGACACGCACTGGGTAGAGGAGCTCGACTCCGTACTCTGGGGGCTGCGGACAACGCCTAACCGTACTACCGGATTCACACCATTTTTTATGGTATACGGCGCAGAAGCAGTTTTGCCCTGCGACATCATTCATGACTCACCTCGAGTGCGCATGTACGAAGAAAGAGAAGCCGAGTTGGATCGGCAGGACAGCTTGGACGCATTGGAGGAAGAACGCGACGTCGCCAAGGCTCGTTCCGCATTCTATCAGCAGCAGGCTCGAAGATACCAAAGCAGAGAAGTACGGGCCAAGACTTACAACGTTGGCGAACTGGTTCTACGCCTGCCGGACAAGAAAAAGGACAAGCTCAAGCCCAAATGGGAAGGCCCCTTCATCATCGATAAAGTCTTGACCGGCGGAGCGTACCGTCTACGAAATGCGTCGGATAACCGACTCGAGCCGAACCCATGGAACGCAGCCCGCCTCCGAAGATTCTATGCCTAGCGCCGGACTAAGAGTTCGTCCCTTTCCCCCCGTCCAATTTTTTTTACTTCAGCTGCCTTTTGTTTATCTTTTTCTTCTCAACCCTATTCATCAAAGCCTTAAAAGGCCTACTTGCGCATCGTTCGCGCGCAATTGATGTGCTATCCGCACTCATTATACCTGGGGGCTTCTTTACCAGAAGCTTAATTATAAGGGCTTCATGCCCAGCACATGTGTCAAGCCTCCACATGTACCTTTTATTCACCATTATATGCATCGATATGACTTAAGTTTTGGCCAAGCTGGGTTGCCTGGCTCCTGTGCTTACCCCTACGTTCCCGATTGTTCGGCTAGGAGGTAAAGGGAGCACCTCTGCGATTGTTACTGCCGGGTCAGCCGGATGTGTACCTCAGACTGGGTGAAGCCGAAAGCTAGCGTTCTTAAGGGAATATTCGGTCGGTGACTTAAAAGATGATTTTTTATCCACTTATTTATCTGCCCCCAGATGTTTTTCTGCTTTTTTCGCAGTCCGGACATGCACTTTAGGGCATGCCACCCCCAGAGGAAAGGAACCCTTAACGGAACTATTCTCCCTGGAAGATGTTTCTTACTACCCATGTAATATAACATAACTAGTTGGGCACTTGTCTGATAAAGCACTAATGACCCCTACGCCTGGTCTCCATGCATACCCCGGTTGTTTCATAACCGAGAAGGTATTCGGACACACTCCGGACTCTAGGGTCCCGAGGTCGAAGCGAAAAGGTCGGCAAAGACAAACGATCTACAATCCGGCTAGAAGGCATTTTATATGTCATTTTATAATACATTGTCAAATCGACTGATTGTATTCTTCCTCAATCCCGTCTAACAGGTTGTCTAATTTACAGTCCTGTTGGGAAAATTTAGCGGCCAACTCTACTTGGCCGTATACTAAACTCACAGGGATCTCCTTCCCATCGGGCCCCACAGGTCCGACTTCGGCCATGTGGTTGGGATCCGCCTTCTTGTACCGCGTCTTTACCATGGCCCAGGCCTCCCTGGCACCTTGGCGGCAGGCCGAAATCTTCCATAAATGGAAGCGCTGCCGCACTCCCTGAAGCTTCTCCGCAAGCTCCCCAAGACCCTCGGGTAAGGAGAAGGCTGGCCATAAAGCCTGGATGACGCCGCTCATTGCCTGCCGAACTCGTTCGATCAGTTGCAACAATTCGGGAAGTTGATCACCCGTTGATACGGGCATCTCCTCCGCAGGGCGACCTGTGAGCATACCTGCAGACATATTCTGTCAAATTGACTTCCTCGCCGAACTCTTCTTTTCAAAGGAGTTCGCTCAAGCACTTACTATAGATGCCGCGACGAAGCCGCTGATTCTCCTTAACGGAGCCCGACAGCTCGGCCCGAACGCCTTTCAGCTCTTCTCCAAGCTGGGCATGGGCATCCTGGAGCTTGTTCCTTTCATGCTGCACCTTATGCAGCACCCTCTCGCCGGCCTTTAGTTGGCGCAGAAGTTCTTGCCTGTCCGGATCTTGTCCGGCAGCACCTGCAACGTCATTTTTTAGACTTGCGCAAAGGCCAAACGCTACTTATCTTTCTAAAATAATGCGTTACCAGGAGAGGTCCCTGTGTTTCCTCCTGCGCCAGAGAGTGCGGCCTCAAGTTGGGCCTTGCACTCTTGCAGCTCCTGAGACAGTTGGGTATTCTTCTCGGTAAGATCCTACGTTTCATATGATCCTTAAATCAGTTAATATAACTACTTTAAGTCTCGGGGGCTACTGGCATATACAACTATTAAATTCTCTTACCCGTATGTCTTTTACATACTGCTCCGTGGCTCTGGTAAAACCATCTTGAGCAGCACGAAGGTGCGCGTCCCCCGCGTTAAAGGCATTCAACGCCTCGGGGGAGAAGCACGCGTCACGAAATACTGTCCGGCGGCGCCTGTGATTCATGGCACTCTCCACCTCAGACTTGGTGGCGGACAGTCTGTCGGCATCCTCCGTCGGAGGAACGTCCGGCTCGCGCCTTGCGCTCGCCTCCCCCTCCAGACCAGGTGCTGGAGCCTGGCTGGTAGAGGTTGGATTGGCAACCTCCACGCCCGCAGTCCGGCGGGCGCTTTTTTCCCTACAAAAGTCATGAGCACTCAAACGCTTCCTAGGAACGTTGCTCTAAATAATGAATTGTGAGCTACACCTTTGCGGCGACGTTTCAGTCCGCGCCGCGCTCCTCTTCCGCCTACTGGTCCGGACTGGCCTTTGTTGGTCAGCCACCGCGGGCTCGGCTTCTCGCCCTAGGGGCGCCTCCTGCACAGCGCCATCATATACGGTGGTCAGAAATAAGCAAGGAAGGAATGACGGTGTCAGGACTTCGGTCGCAATCACCTGGGAAGCCGGATATAGTCCGGGATAGTCGGCCGTGATGGCGACTAAAGCATTGTCCATGCTGAGCTGGTGGAACACCCCGTCGATTAGCTCCACCTTTATGTCCGGATCCTCTTCGGAGGCCGGATCCCGGGATCTCTCTGGATCCTCGGGTTGCGGAGCTGGACTTAGCATGTCCTCCACGATCCGGCGCAGTTCCTGCGTCGAAAGAAGAACACAATATAAGAAACTTAAGTTTCAAAAAGCATGGGTCGGGCACGCAGAGTGTTCGCTTACCCAAGGCCGGGGATTATTCATGGAGAACCCATTTAACGGGTTCGTCCGAAGGAAATCCTCCTTCTCCCCCTTATACAGGCCGGACAGGATCGTCACCAGGTCTTCGACCGAATCCGGCCCTTTGCGGCCATGACGGGTGGCATCGTCCTCCCCGTTGAAATCCCACATGGGGTGGCCCCTGTATTGTAGTGGCTGCACCCCCCGCATAATGCATGTTGCCATGACTCCAATCATGGTCAACCCGGAATGGGCCAGTAACCTTATTCGGCCCATCAAATAATGGACGCTCTTGTCTTCCTCCAGTTGGGGGCTCCGCGGACGCCAACTAAGGCGTTTCTTCAGAGGAGCATTGCTGAACTCCGGGAGGCCGATCCGAACAGGGTCCGGCAGCGGAGCGTCTTCTATATAAAACCATCCCGAAGGCCAGTCTTCGGACGCCTTCTTAGGGGTTCCGGATGGATATCCGGTCCCGGCAATGCGCCATATTTCGGCGCCGCCCACTTGATATATGGACCCCTCGTGAGAGCGGGGTACAAGGCAGAACAACCTCTTCCACAGCGCGAAATGGGGCTCGACGCCCAGGAATAGCTCGCAAAGAGCTACGTAACCCGCAATATGCAGGATTGAGGCGGGCGTGAGGTGATGAAGCTGGAGTCCGTAGAACTCCAGGAGCCCGCGGAGGAATGGATGTACAGGAAATCCGAGCCCCCTTATCAGATAGGGGACGAAGCATACCCGCTCCCCTTTGTTGGGACTTGGGGTAACCTCCGCTTGCTTCCCACCTTTGTAGGTGGCCAGCCCGGCTCGAACCGGAACCATAAAGGCCGGAGGGAGATATCCCCCCGCTTGGAGCTTCACCAGCTCGTTGTGCGGAACAGAGCATCTCCTCCAATCTCCTGGCAAAGGGCTGGGAGCGCGAGAAGAGGAGCCGCGTTGACGGTCCATGATGGAATGGATTCTTGGTCGAAAGCGCTCCGATGAGTATTTGCGGGAGGAAGATGGTGATTTGGATCTGGATTCTTGCCTCCCTTATAGGCAGATTATTCGCACAACTAGGGGGTAAAACATAAAAGACACCCTGGCTTTTCACATTCGCGCGACGCGTGGAAGAAGGCCATTATTGGGCGTGGAAGCCAAGACGCGCAACATTGATGAGGAAGCCGGACACTGTTCGGCAGGTACGTAGAACTTGAAGGAGAACCCGCCTTGCAACGCCGAAGACTACACACATGCTGGACTTATCGTCATTGAAGCCTGGTTCGGGGGCTACTGAGGGAGTCCCGGATTAGGGGGTGTCCGGATAGCCGGACTACCATCATCGGCCGAACTATCATCGGCCGGACTATCATCATCGACCGGACTCCAAGACTATGAAGATACAAGATTGAAGACTTCGTCCCGTGTCCGGATGGGACTTTCCTTGGCGTGGAAGGCAAGCTTGGCGATACGGATACGTAGATCTCCTACCATTGTAACCGACTCTATGTAACCCTAGCCCTCTCCGGTGTCTATATAAACCGGATGGCTCTAGTCTGTAGGACACAACAACAACCATTACAATCATACCATAGGCTAGCTTATAGGGTTTAGCCTCCTTGATCTCGTGGTAGATCCACTCTTGTAAACATTCACCATATCAATATCAATCAAGCAGGACGTAGGGTTTTACCTCCATCAAGAGGGCTCGAACCTGGGTAAAACATCGTGTCCCTTGTCTCCTGTTACCATCCGCCTAGACGCACAGTTCGGGACCCCCTACCCGAGATCCGCCGGTTTTGACACCGACACCCTTCTTCCTTGCTGCCGTATTGTGGGCAGATCCGGCATCGCGCCACCCACCTAGCGACATCCTGGCGACCCTTACGTATAACTTCCTTCGAAACCGGCCTTGCTCTACTTCCCGAGCTCCTGACATCGCTGCATTTGTATCTTTTACTATTTCTCAGGCCCCCTCGTAGATAGGATCGATCGGCTATTCAAAAGCCACCTAAATTTTTACTGTTAAGAGGTAAAACTAGTTCATGCACTCGAATCTAGTACTACTTGGTTCAAACAAGGAAGAAAGGGGGTGGGGGTGGGGAGTGGGGGAACATTTGTTACCTGGATCTAGGACTTGGTCGAAAGAGGAAATAATGGGGGCGAAAAGTAGCAGAGACTGGTTATCCAACTGGTCTCTAGGTATAATAGGGAAATAAAGGGAAACACAGTACAAACTCAATATAAACCGTATCTATTGGTTGAAAAAGGAAAGAAAGTGGGGACTGAGGGGACAAGTCAACAGAGTAAGTCCAACATTAGATATGCTAGCCTCACACAATATAAGGTCGCTATACCGAACAAAAATGGGACCAACCCAGATATCATGTTCCGATGTTTGTTGCCCCGAGCCACTCTTATGTAATGCCACTGGTAAAATGTAGCAGTCGCATTGCTAAAAGTAAGGACACGGTAAACCAATGTTGTTTTCAATGTAATGCATCCAATAATATGAATCAATGGCACTTTTTTTCATGTCCTGCTAAATTCCCATTAAGATAAGTTGCTTCTTTTCGTTAGAAATGCAGCTGTCATGGTCCGCCTACTCTCCCATGCCCAAATACCATCTCTGTAGCAGCTGTTAATGTAATGTTGCTGGTAAAATGAAGCAATGGCACCATTAAAGTAATGTCGTATTTAACAGTTGTCATAGTTAATCCTAATGCCCACACTAATATCTAGCAATGCTGCTGCTTTAGAAATTGCTACTGTCCTTGTAGGATTGCCATTCAGATAAGGAACATGCTTCTTTTCATTTGATATATGTTTCATCGCTTGTTTTTCACCCTCCTTTCCACCTTTTTTGTGCAAACAGAGACATACATTTCACGCTTGATCTTAGTTGAACTGCACAAATGATATCCAAATTATAGTTAAACATTCCAGGAGCTTCACAAACAACCTTGACGTTGCTCAATTTTATTGCAACTAATGAAGAAGAAGCTCTGTGGGTTTCGTTTTCTAATGGAAATGGAACTGGGGCTGGAGCCGTTTTCTTAAAAAAATGAAGAATAAGATACTAGCTCATGGGATATTGCTTCATTTTAGGTGAATTGCACTAAAAGGTCCCATGAATTGAATCATCCATGTTGGTGACTAGTGTCATCCCTTCTATGATGGCGTTGACAGCAGACATGGTTCCTATCATGAGGTATGTTCCTTTGGTCTGACAGTTTGCCAAAGATCGTGCATGTTGAGTCTGCTCTTGTGCTACTATTTTGGCACTGCCATGATAAAGCAGTAATATTATTATTTTGCGCCTTAATCTAGTGGCACTATTAATTTAAGGCAATGTTTTGGCACCGCTAGTGCCCTTGATGTTTTTTATATATCGAAAGAGGGGGTTTCCTCCGATTTCATTAAAGAAATCCAACCATAGAGAACCTTTATCCGACAACATCTTAGTGTAAAAGGGTAGTTATGCAACTACTACTAGAACGGACTAAGTACTAGCAGGATACAAGTTCGCCATATAAGCTAGGAAGGTACCAGCTCGACCAAGTTTGGATTACAACCCAAATGCTACCACAGAAACATCAGAGGGGAAGATAGGGACTAAAAGAGCCAGCTTAAGCATCCCAGTCTAAGCACCCCCGGCCTTCATCCTTGCGACGCATGGTACACCTCGTTTGCCACCTGCTTAACCCTAGTGCCACTGATAAGATGAAGTAATAATATAATTAAAATAGAGCAAGTGTCCTCTCTATCATTTCATTTCCAATGTAGATAAACAAAGTGCTTCTCTTTGTTAGTATAAGTTTCATCAACTAGTCCCATTGTTAGTGTTTAAGCGTTTCTCCAAACTAGGGTGCTTAATTTTAGTTGATCTGCACAAAAATTGAGATTGGAATGTCTCGAGGCCCTCCTTGTACTACCGATGTACACTGATGTTCATCACTGACAGAAGGTGTATCGGGGAGACTTGGGTCGATTTCCAGTATGAGGCGTACCGTATGAGGCGTCGCAGGGCCCATCTCGCCCTCGCAGCATGGCATACTACGATACTATTGCAATATTTTATTCTATTTATTAGTGTATGTTTCATCAACTAGTGCCACTATAATGTAATCACACATTTTCATTATCTGCGCAAACAGAGTTATTGAGCCGCATTTTGGTGGAACGGCACAAATGTACGGATGGAACTGGCATATATGCAGAGTGCGAGGTGCCAAGTAAAAATTACCGACACCAACCCTGCTCCATCTAAGCATTGGCATCCACCACCATCAGTGGGATGTGTGGCGCTCACTGTGGACGGCTCTTTCTCGGCAGCAAATCCTCTAACCAAATACTCGTAGCTTAGACTTCAAAAAAATACTAGTAGCTTATATTGGCAGTTTTCTAGGGAGTACTCTTTTGTGAAAGAAGCACCAATCTATTTTTGTTTATTTGTACACAGTGTCAAAACTTTGACCCAAAGGTCCAGAGCTATTTCAGGGTGATTGGCGTAGTACTCGGAGACTGATTGTAAGCATGATTTTTATTAGCTGTCACACTGATTGTAAGCATGAGCAGATGGAAGATTAGGTTAGTGCGAAGCTTACCTTAAACCCTACTGACGCCGTTGAAACGAGGCGAGCATCGAGGAAACTGTGGAGAACAGCGGCGAAGTGACGTCGCGCCATCCGACCTCCTCTTGCGGTGGGAGAACAAATACTCTCGTGGCTCTGGCTGGTTCTGCACCCTCACGAACGGCACACCGTACTCGATCGATTTGTTATCCTCTCGGTGCTCGACCTTCGACCTGTACACCCACCACCTCCACCAGACTTTCACCTCGGATGAATATGTCTGCTCCATCGCCCAAAGGAGATACTGGATGAATTCAAAGGACTGCGGCATGACTGCCGCCGAGGAATACATCACTACCCTCATCGCCGCCGTCTCGCTCTTTCGCATACATTGCCACATGGCCCTCATTGTCCTCAAAATCTCCCACTCATTGTCAAACCAAGTAAGGATCTCCTTCAACCTGGCTAACTTTGCCTGGTCGCCGCCGGCGATCTTCCTCATTCGCTGCTGCATCCTCTGCATAGATGTCCTTCTGAGTGATCCGGTGCTAGCTTTGGAAGATGGTAGGAGAGACGGTGGTCTTGCAATAGAGAAGAGGGAGAGGCGAGACGGTGGTTTTGGAATGGAGATGATGGAGAAGAGAGGGGTGGTTTTGCAATGGAGAAGAGGGAGAGGCGAGATGGTGGTTTTGGAATGGAGATGATGGAGAGTAGAGGTTTCCCTGCCTTTCGGTCGCTGATAGGTGGGCCCCGCGCTTGGTGGGACCCATGTGTTAGTGTCTCAATGGCAGGATGGGCTACGTCAGAGGATCCTCGTTCGAGGAGAGAGGAGGTAGTTTTGCAAAGGAGAAGAGGGAGAGGCGAGACGTTGGTTTTGGAATGGAGATGATGCAGAGGAGAGGAGGTGGTTTTGCAATGGAGAAGAGGGAGAGGAGCGTGTGACATCGATTTAGGATTGGACGAGAGGGCCGGCGCGCTGTGACTGGATCAAAATCAAAATCAATTTACTCTTCAATTAAGAAAGCCACCCCACATTAACTAGTCTCCCTTTTATTCCGGGTCATAATTGACCATGATTTTCACAAATAAAATATATGTTATTCATTGCAAAAATAATATAATTTGAAAGTACATTCAGATACGAACCAAACGATACAATTTTTGGTGACACGCATTCACATTTTGCTTGTCAAATACAGCACGTGGTCAAACTTTGACACAAAATACGCAAAACAAAAAAATACTTCCAAGACCAGCGCCGCTCCTCTCCTCTTAAATCACCACCGCTCCTCTCCTGTTCCAATCTAAATCCAGCACCGCTCCTCTCCTCTTCCATTTCAAAACCACCGCCCCTCCTCTCCTGTTCCAATCCAAAACTAGCGTCGCTCCTCTCCCGGTCTAATCCAAAGCCAGCGCTGCTCCTCTCCTCTTTCATTCAAAAACCACCGCCGGCAAGTGAAGGTGCTGTGGAGAAGTAGATCGATGGAGGAGTACAACCGATACGTGAGGATCATAGACGGCGACCTTGTGAAGCTAGCTAGGATGTTGGAGACCCAATCTTGGTTTGACAACAAGGACCAACTAGCGGCCACGGCGACATCCATGGCCAAATATCTGCAGCAGAGAGAAAAGGCGGCGATACTCCCGAAGGGAGTCGCGTGATAGTACATAGAGCTGCTCCTCTGGGCCATGGAGCAAATAGATTCACCGAAACTGATCCTGATGGAGCAATGGTGGGAGTATCGATCCCAGATGGAGCATCCACCAAAGATTGAAGGATCGAGCATCTACAGGGTGCCGTTTGTGAGGGTGTCATGCCAGAGCGAGCTGGTGGAGTCTTCCTCGACCAAACCTAGCTGCAAGAGGAGAAAAGTAGTTGGCCCGACAATGCTTCCCCACCATCCTCTCCCTCGCCGTTCACATCATCTCATGGGGCGGCTATCTGCCGCCAAGGAATAGGAGGGGACTGCGCCCCCAGCCCAATAGTCGGGTAGGTTTTGAATTGTTAGGAGGAGCTTAGGGTTGTCAGTATTTGCAGGTTGTGAATTGTGTTTTGTGTTGTGTATTTTGAGAGTACTTTCAGATATGAATGTCTTTTGAATTTCAGATTTGCAGTATTGAGCATATGAAGTATTTTATGGATTATAGAGATCTATTTTAGCACTTAAAAAATGTAGTTTCATAGGAGTATAAAAGTGCAGACAATGTGATTCTCAGAGAAGAAACTGCAAGTTTCAGTTTCAGATAAGAAACTGCAAGTTCAGTTTCAGATAAGAAACTGCAACTTTTAGAGGCAGAGCATTTATATTAACACGGCCTTTTCAAACAGTGTTAACATCATGTTGGAAGTTTCATTCATGGCCGAAAATGAACTACCAGCTAGTTACATCATGCTGATCAACATTCATGCATAGTCAAAAAGATATGCTATTTTCAAAATGCCTAAACAATGTCGAGTGTGCGAAAAACAGAGAAAACGAGGGACAAAGTTTTGGCAAGTGTTGGACGTGGTGTGCGTAGATGACAATGGGGACCCACATGTCAATAAAGGCAGAGGCAAAAAATTTGGAGATATTTTCCCTGCATCAGGTGGAATCGAACCCGGGCGGAACAGCTGTCGGGTAGTGTCACTTGGCCACTGGGCTAGTTCAGTACTTTCATTACAAATAAGGCACTGCCTCAGGTGGTCCGATCTCCTCCCGCGCCTTTGTGCGCTCGCCGCGGTGCCGCTGTCTGCCGTTGTGAGCATGCTGAACAAACGAGAAGAATCCAGAGAGGACTGTACTTGGAGAGGCGGACAATCGGGACCCACCAGGTCTATGGCCGTACGCAAGCAAGTGCCTCATCGGAAAAATACTTCCTCTTTTTTAGGCGGACAGTCGAGAGGAATCCTAATGCTATACTGATGTTGGGTCCCACGGGTTTGTCAACATAGTTACGTATTTTTAGGTGATTCAACGTAGGAGATAAATTCACAATGAGCGGGTAGTATCATTTATTATCACTAGGGCAGCAAGTATCAGCTGTGTTTTGGTCTGCCCCGTCTAGGCTTTGTTTTTTAACATGCGCAGCCCATGACATGCCGGTTTGTATTTTTTTTTCAGGGCCCTCATGTATCGACCGGCCTATGGACCTCCCATCCGAGTTTTTATTTTTCCTAAAACATCGGCAGCCCAATTTATGTATTTTTTTGAAGAAAACGCAGAGGTCTGTTCTATTTTTCTATATAAGAATAGGAACGCCTGGTCCAATTATGTTTCCCTTCTAACTATATTATATATATTTAAATTATTTTATATGTTATTTTATATTATTGTTATTTTAATAATATATTTAACAGATACTTACATATGTAAGAAAACAATATCCCACATCTTATTAACTTATAAAAATAATTTCTTAACAATAAAATCCTGGTATTTTTTGGCAACGAAAATCCTGGTGATTGTGTACAAAAGCTTCGTAAGATTTAAGGACCAATGTAATAATAAATCACTTATTATTTAAATATATTTATAACAAAATGCTCAGCCCCTGTTTATTTTTTGATAACATTGTTGCGCCCAACCCAACATTATAATTAGAATCAACCCAGCAAAATCGTGTATTTCGAGAAAGTGCAAATGACCTGTAATTTTTTAGGAAAAAAATAAATGGGTTGCATGGACGCTACATTATTTGTTCACCCAGCCAAGCAAATGGACTGTAATTCTAAAAAAGATATCAAATTGACTGTAAATTCTTAAAAAAATGGGTGGAATATGTGCCACATTTTTGGATGCTGAAATGTGGGCCAATAGGTCGAAGCCAACGCAAGTCGTTGTCAACTTAGTCAACAAATGATTCTGACATCGTTAGCTGTTGGATTTACATCCAACGACTAGCATCATCTTCAGTCTCTCGTCTTCTTCCTCCAGCGCCGCCGGCACCACCTGCTCCCGCCTCCTGCTGCTAGTAGCTTTGCTTAGCACGCTTCGCTGTGAAGCGCTACCCCACCGTTGGCAAGGCCATCCCTCCACCCCTTCACACCTCCTTTTCTTCTCCACCGACTGCCGAACCACACTGCACCACAACCAGCAAACCCTCGTACACCTCTCTGTCTACGACTCTACTCCCGCGTCTTCCCATCTCTGGCTCGTTGCTGTCCGGGGCCTCACTGTCATTCACCACCTTGGATGCGCTTGGCGCAGAGTAGTCAACATGGTCAAAGAACGACATCCATCGGAAGTAGACTGTGCGTGGAGAGGCTGACAGCTGGGTCCACAGCCGCAAGCAAGGAAATGCCTCCTTATTACATGCAAAATAATGATTCCTCCACCTGACAGCTGGGACCCACCAGAAGGGCTCTGTATTTCGCAAAGAAACGTTCCCCCCGCTGACAGGTCGGACCCACCAGCTATATCTTCGCACACAATGAAGTGCCTCCTTATTACACACACAAAATTGAATACACCCCTCCTAGTTGGGACCCAACATAGTGGGAGGATGACTTGTGGGCCTACTAAGTTGACAGGGACGGAGGGCTTTGTCAACTTAGTCAATATGAATGATTCCAGCTCTAGTGACCGTACAATGTCCATCCAACGGCCGTAGTGCTTCTTCAACCTCTGGTCTTCTTGCTCCAGCCGCCCAAATCACCACCCCCTACTACTACCACCGCTGGCCAGGCCATCCCTCTACTCACCCACACCCCCTATTATTCTGCGGTGACGGAAGCCTCACACCGCAGCCGAACCAGTGAACCCTCGTACTCCTCTCCGCGTGGGCAACGACTCCTGAGTCTTCCCCGGATTCACGTCATCCCCTTCCTAGGCCTCGCTGTTGTCCACCGCCCTAGTACTCTTGGCACGGCGCGGTCAATGAGGTCAAGGAGCGACTTCTATCGGAAGAGTATTACACGTGGAGAGGCTAATAGTTGGGTCCACAGCTGCAGTAAGGAAGTGCCTCCTTATTACACGGAAAATAATGATTCCTCCACCCGATTGTAGGGACGCACCGGATGGGCCACCGTATTTCACAAAAAAAAAGTTCCCCCCTAACTACTGGGACCCACCAGCTACATCTTCGCACGCAAGGAAGTGCCTGACTTCGGGACCCACCTGGTCGAAGCATATGTAGTGTTGTCATTCTGGTCACAAACGTGTATGTACATACGATCGGTCTGTCTGCAGGCTGCAGCGATGAACTGTGGCCGTGTAAGGAAGGGCACGTGTCATAGTAGAGGCGCGCTCATGTCATAGTAGAGGCACGCACGTAGCATATAGACGTACATACAGCGGCCAGGGTGCAAGAAAGTAAATACGGCCACGTACGTACATGCGGGCGGGGTCTCGAAGGCCTACTCGTGCATACGTACGGTCATGGATCGTGTACATGGCTGGGTCGGAACGGAGAAACTGCGTTATCATCGTGTTCATGGGGAGGCAACGGAATGTGTCGTGTTCATCGGGAGGCAACGGAACGCGTGCTGTTCGTCGAGAGCCAACCGGCTTGGACGGAACAACCAATGGATACGAGGCCTAGCGTACGCAAAACGGATGAAACGACCTTGTGTTTGACCGGCCACAGTCGAAACGGGATCTTGTTCATCGGGAGGGTTCTGGCGTACCACAAAACAGAGGAAACGGACCTCCTACGGTCGAAACGGGGTCCTGTTGATCGGGAGGGGTGTGGCGTACCACAAAATGGAGGAAACGGACTTGTGTTGGAGCGCTACGGTCGAAAAGGGGGTCCTGTTCATCGGGAGGGGTGTGCCATACCGCCAAACGGGACTCCACGGGATACTGTTCATCTCCACCATCGACTTCCTCCATGGGATACTGTTCATCCACCGCCGACTGTCTCTATGGGCTCATGTTCATCCACCGTCGACCTCCTCCAGCCTCCACCTGCGACTGTTCATCCACGGGCTCCTGTTCATCCAGCCTCCACCCCGCGCTCCTCCACCGACTACTGTTCAACCAGCGCTCTCCACGGGGTCCTATTCAACCACCCCTCCACGGGCTACTGTTCATCCAGCTCTCCACCGTCTACTGTTCAACCAGCCATCCACTGGCTACTGTTCAACCAGCCCTCCACGTGGTCCTGTTCATTCACCGGCTCGATCGATCGGGGTCCTTTTCATCCAGTGGCAACGACCTCTACTACCACGGGGTCCTATTCATCCAACCCCCCACCGGGAACTGTTCATCCAAACCCCCCAACAATGCTCACTGTTCATCAAGGGAAGGAGGTAGCAGTGTTTGATCGGCTTCAGTTAGCAGCAGTAGCAAAGGAATCGCTCGATCGGGTTCAGTTAACAGCAAGGGATCGATTGGGGTTCAGTAACGTAGCTAGTGCAATCTCTCGGGTTCAGTTAGAGCCCAACGCCTCGCTCGGGTTCAGTTAGAGCGCAACGCCTCGCCCACACGTGTGTACGTGTACGAGAGAAATGCGCATCGCTCGGCCCCCGACCACCACCGTAACCGGGAAGTCCCTGATATTTTCCTCGCCCCCACTTCTACCATGGTTTTTTCCATCATGCATGGCCCAAAGAATGTCATGCAGCTACGTCTCCGGCCTGCCCAGGCGAAAAGCCCATTTTCTATCATGATTTTTTCATAGAAGTACGAGCCCACCACATCTATGATGATACCGGGTTTTGTCACAATTATCGTCATAGAAGTGTCATAAGCATGACAGAAAAAAAAAATTGTACGGCACAAAATATCACGGAGTGTCTTTTTTTTGTAGTGCTGGTGCGTAGTCGGGTGAGTACTACTAGTAGTAGTACTACTTTGATGTGTCGCGTCAACCGGCACAAGTATGGGACACTTCCTCAACAAACAAGCATATAAGCAGCTTATACTCCTCTTACCCAAAGGATCTTTATATCCAACAGACACAAAATATCCCTTCTACTGTTGGAAATTACTTTAACTGTTGATCTGATGTCGAAGTAATTGATGCATCGCCACAAAAATCCACCATCTCTTAAACTAAAGTAGGCCGAGCTAAACGCTATATTAGCATATCACTAAGATATATAGAAGGCAATGTAGATTCATTTAGGAGGTGATCTTGTCAATCTGATTGTGGAGGGACACCGTCCTCGACAGCCCAGCCCTAGCCAATAGCTTGGGCGGCATTATGAAGAAGGTCAGGTCCTACACGGCGACGGTGTCGGGGTCATTGCTACTTGTCACCTTGATTTCCACCTTGATGGCATCAGTCATGCCTTTGGACTCCCCCAACGGGACGTTCGCCCACACGGCCGCGTAGTGCTGCGGTGGGGACGCCACCGCTTTGATGGCGATGACCAACATGGTGTTAGGCACGCCGATGTCGAGCATGCCGCCGACCACGAAAAATGCGCGACCTTCCTCCCTCATGAACAGCAAGTGTCACGGCTCCGACACCAGCACATGCAGCTGGAGCACCTTACCATACTGGATCGTGTGCACGGGCATGGGATGCACGGTGCCAATGTGGTGGGGGATCTCTGGCACCGGGCCTTTGTAGTCATAGACGGGCATGGGGCATTTGCAGGGCACGAGCGGACGCATGCTCTGGTGATCGGCGAGCTTGTGGTAACTGGTAAGTGGCGTAGAGCCCACAACCTTTGTGCGGGCACTCCACCCTAACCAAGGAGAGGACATCATCCATTGTCGTGTTGCGCACATTGAAGCCGCTGCCGCGCTTGCACTTCTGACACTGCCGCTGGTTCCCGGGCCGCTCGTCGCGTCAGTCCACGTAGGCCAGGTGCCCTCCCTTGCACTGCACAAATCAATTGAACAACATATCAATCAAGAAACCTACACCTTGCTCGATCAGCCAAATGGACGAGGTGTATTCTAACCTCGTACACTAGAGGCTTCAAGGGGTGGAGGCACAAGGGGCAGTGGAGCAAGGTGAGGTCCATAGAGACCTCCATCATCGGGTCTTGTTCCGTCGGCATGATCTCGCCCTCCTCGTGCACCACCATCTCTCGCTTTAGGACCGGCGCATTAGAAAGTTTTGTCATGATGTATTCACACTACTTCAAGAAGCATTAAATAAACACATGCAAGTATCAAAAGGAAAGTCATGGCATGCATGCATGTGTTGTAATTAATGCATCCGTAAACACAAATTCTTGAAATATATCGAGTGCACTGCTTTGATGTGTTGTGTCAACTCGTAACAAGGAGAAGCTTGATTACAACACCCTCTCCCTCGCCCAAGAGTGCGCTGGCTCGTAGGACTAGGAGAAGCTTTTGCTACACGCTCTTCCTCTCACACGCGGTGGACATGCAGTAGTTCATTCGGTGTCAGATGGCGAGAAGCATACTAGTACTCCACTATAGTAGTACCATCACTGTTCGACCTCCCGAAGAGGCAAAGAGCCAAGAGCAACTCGAACGCCCATGTGGGAAATTCATGTGTAGAGGAGGTAGTAGTAACATAGTCTAGGATAGAGTGTACCATGCCTCTAAGCTTAAAATCATTGGAGTGACCTGCATGCTAAGAGTCCATCTCGAAGCATTTTTTGATTAACATAATCTTCTGGCCCTACCTATCATCCTGGTGATTGTAGTTTGCATGCTGATCTGGTCAAGAGAGGAATATATATTTTAATTTGTGGTGGCGTAAATGTTAGAGGTTGTAGAAAATATTGCAAACTGCGGGTCTTCTAGCCAAGTTTAGAGGCAAGCATGTGGGGGTCGTGTTAGAGGCAGTGCTGCTTTCAAACAGTCAAGGTGCTCTCCATTGTGACAAGTTAACCATCACATGTTCATACTTCAAGGTGCATTAAATCAATAGATGCAAGAATCAACAGGAAACTCACGGTATACATGCATTGTAATTAATGCATAGGTAAACACAACATTTTGAGAAAATCATGCTATGGTGTGTCGCTTCAACTCGTAAAACAAGGAGAAGCTTGATTACTACTAGTACACCCTCTCCCTCGCCCATGTGCGCGGTGGCTCGCAAACAAGGAGAAGCTTTTGCTTACAACAAGCTCTCCCTGACCATGCGGTGGACACACAACAGTTGATTCTGTACTGTAGAAGTAGTAACATCATTATTCGACTTCTCGAAGAAGCGACCAGCCAAGTGCAACTCGAACGTAGCAATTGTGAACGCTCGCGTGACAGTCTTATGTATAGGGGAGGAGCCGTGTATATTTTGAACGCCTTGAGACATACCTAGCACGACATGCAGCGGTCAGTTCATTGCATGCGATGGTATTAATTAGCAAATAAATATCAAGTTCTCTCATTTTCCTCTCCGCCTTGGTCGCGGTGCACAATGTAGTATAGTACTACTACTGACTAATCTCTTTTTGACACACATTTACGTCTTGAATGCCAATGAGGGAGAGGGTAGCAGTTCCCAAAATGTTGCACAGTCAATGATGCATCCTCATTCAATATGCATGCAGAGGAAATTAATTGGAGAAGCAGACTGGTGCGAGCATGATGTGAATGCAAAAAAGTTTGGACTCTCATATAAAGGCACCCCACCATTCTAATCCATCTACCACTACTGCAGGATGCTGCTGACGTGACACTACGATCAGAGACCCTTTGACGAAATTGTGTGTGATGCATTAATCGCAAACGGTGATGTAAAATAACCGTCAAAAAAGATGCAAAACGTTTGCGATGGCAGAGCCATCGAACACAGTTCCGATTTTAGTTGTGTTTGCGATGCAGGGCATACGGTTTGGTTCAATTAACTGTTTGTGATGAGGAAGAAGAACATAAACGGCAGCCAAATGAAGGCGTGTGTGATATACGGCATGCAGTTCACTCAAATGAACTGTTTGTGATGAGGTGGAACATCAAAAACGGACAGCTAGATGAAGGTGTGTGTGATATACGACATACACTTCACTCGGATGGATTGTTTGTGATTAGGCAACACAAAACAAATGGCCAGCCAGATCAATGTGTGTGCAATATACGACATACGGTTGATGTCTACTACACAACTTTATTCTTGTAGACACGTGTTGGGCCTCCAAGCACAGAGTTTTGTAGGACAGTAGCAATTTTCCCTCAAGTGGATGACCTAAGGTTTATCAGTTCATGGGAGGCATAGGATGAAGATAGTCTCTCTCAAACAACCCTGCAACCAAATACAAGAAATCTCTTGTGTCCCCAACACACCCAATACAATGGCAAATTGTATAGGTGCACTAGTTCGGCGAAGAGATGGTGATAAATGTGTAATGTTGATGGTGGAAATATATTTTTATAATCTGAATAAATAAAAACAGCAAGGTAGCAAATAGTAAACGAGCACAAAAACGGTATTGCAATGCTTGAAAATGAGGCCTAGGGTCCGACTTTCACTAGTGCAATCTCTCAACAATGCTAATATAATTGGATCATATAACCATCCCCCAAAGTGCGATGAAGAATCACAACAAAGTTCCTATCTAGTGGAGAACATAAGAATAAATTGATTGTAGGGTACGAAACCACCTCAAAGCTATTCTTTCTGTTTGATCCATTCAACAGTTTGTAATAAAATAACATAAATCTATTCTTGTCGTTTGATCTATCCTAGAGTTCGTACTAAAATAATAACACCAAAGAAAAATTATATTCATAATACTCAATCCAACACAAAGAAATTCAAAGAGTGCCCCAAGATTTCTACCGGAGAAACAAAGACAAGAATGTGCATCAACCCCTATGCATAGATTACCCCAATGTAACCTCGGGAATCCGCGAGTTGAGTGCCAAAACATATATCAAGTGAATCAATATGATACCCCATTGTCTGTCACAGCCTAGCTAGTCATGCATTAGAGTGTTTCATCATGTTTATTTTTCCATCAGAAACCTGAAATGGGGATGACAGAACACCCAGCCCCCTCTGAAACCAATTAGGGTTTACTAAAAACTTTTTCAATGAACCTGAAATGCCCTTCTAAAATGCCCATCATTTTTGTCTTGGTTCAGAACCTCTGCCAAAAGTGATGCACATTTTCCTAGGCCATCTTAGGGTTTTTGAATTAAATCATAAATATTTGAATTTGGGCATTTAAAATTATATAAAATATTTAAATGCTCAAATATCTCCAAACTAAAATGTTTCATGTTGGAAATAATCCAACTATGGACCAGGAGTAGTTTGGTGATTTTAGGAGTTGCCTAAGTATTTTATTTAATTCAACAAAGTTGCAAAAGTATTAAAAAAACAGAAAACAGAAAGAAAATGGAAAAACTTACCTGACGCCTGCTTCCGGCCCACCCGCCGGCCCAGCCCAGCGCCGCTCCAGCGAGCTGCTTGCCGGCCAGGCAGGTAGGCAGGTGCTCGACGGCGACCACAGCGCGCGCCACGCACCTGGTTGCCGCCTCGCCGCTCCCCTCGCCCGGTGACGTCGTGGATCGGCCTCCCTTGCTCCCCCGAACCCCCAGACGCCCCCTCTCCTCTCCAGCTCCTCCCCCTCGCGCTCCCCCGCCATGACCGACGCCACCATCACTGTGCCTTCGTCGTAGCCGTGCTCCCCGCCGCCCGTGCGTCCTCTCATCGTGTCCAGGAGCTCCGCCGCTGTCCACTTCATCAAGCACGCCGAGCCCCGAGCGCTCGCAACGCCCGAGTCCACCGCAACGACCTCACCCGAACCGCCGTCGCCGGAGATCCCCTTCAACGCCGTCGTCGCTCTGGTCCATCCCCGGCCGCACCAAGGGCTTCGTCGCACTCACTGTGAGCTTAGCCATCTTCCCCCCCCCCTCCTTTTCTTGCTCCCGAGCTGTGTAGCGACCTCCCGGAGCTCAACCGCACCCACCGCCGTGGAGCTCGTCGCCGACGTGCTCCCGGTCACCCTCCGACCACTCCACGGTGTCCATCATGCTCACCGTGTCACTTAGCACCTAGCTAGCTACTCCCCGCGCCTCACCGACCCCTCTAGCGTCAAGTTCGTCTTCGGCCGAACCCCGGTGGCCGCCAAAGTCGTCGCCGGCGCCAACTCCGGCCACCCCGACCCCAACGGACTCCACCAAGAGCTGCGGCTCGTCCTCAGCTCCACTCCGGTGGTCTCCGCGACCCATTTGGTGGCCGAAACAGCCAAAACCACTTCCGCCGCCGCGTCGGGCTCGCCGGCGGCTAAACGCCGGTGCAGCCGACCCGGGTTTGACCACGGGTGGGCCCTGGTTGACTCCCCTGAGTCAATGACAGGTGGGGCCCAGCCCTGTTAATTAAACAGGTTTAGTTTTAATTAAACTTTAATTAATCTAATCACACTGACACGCGGGACCCACTGTCAGGTTTGACCCGGACGTGTCCGTTGACCTGCTGACGTCACACTGACGTCAGGCTGACGCAATAATTGATTTTCTGGAATTAATCTAATATAGGAAATTCCAGAATATAGTTTAAACTTCAAAAATTCATAACTTTTATTCTGTAACTCCAAATCAGACAAATTATATATGAAAAATGATCAGAAAAATCCAATCTATCCATCTGTACTATTTTCATGCATGATTAAACAAGTTAACCTGATGTTTAATGCAGAACAAGGAAAAACACTTTAAAGGGCCATGTTTGAGTTTGAAATTTGAATCTTTGATTCAAATTGGTTCAAACCCTTCTGGTCTTAGTTGCATTAGCCCAACACACTCATATTGCTATGTTTCATGCATGCATCATATTGTTGCACATTGTTTGGTGATGGTTGTGTATCGGTGTTCTTTGCGGCAGGTTCTGCCTCCGAGGAGTACCGTGATTACCCTAACGAAGAACCGTATCAGTGCATCGAACCATCAGGCAAGCAACCAACCATTTGATCATATCGATACAATCCCATGTTCTCGCTCCTGCTCTCTTTTACTGCATTAAGACAACGCGTTTCAAACTGCTGTGTGCTACGGTAGTTGAACCCATTTCCTCTGCATGACCTGTCATTGCCACAGTAACTAGATGAAACCCACTAGCATGTGTAGGAGTTGATTGAGCCATATGTATGTGTTGTTCCTACCTTGCTATGCCTGCTATGCTTAGAGTCGTGTCAGGTCTGGTTCATCTGGGTGATGGGCTAGAGTGAAATGATTATGTCGGTAATGAGAGTGGTGTGGTGAACACGATTTGGTAAAGGTATCGATGAGAGGCCATGTAGGAGTACATGGTGGGTTGTTTCATTGAAGCCGACCTTAAGCACTGAGATCTGTATGTGTGATTTAAGATACAGCTACTACCATGCATTGGGCCCTGAAATATGACCCCGCTCGACTTCTTATTCACCCTAGCTCTCTGTCCAGGAGTTGCAAGTAGTTTCTGGTGTTTGTAGCCTACTGGAGGCCGTGGACAGCGCTGACCGTAGGGGTGGGCTGTGATGCGGTAGGTACGTGGCCGGGTGTACCGAATACCCGTTAGGTATCTCGGGAACCCTGTTCACATCGTTCGGGGCCGTATGGGAAACCTCGGCCGGACTCCCTGCGGATGGAACCTGGATAGGCGATAAACCTGGACTAGAGGCTTAGGTGTTTAGGTAGGTCGTGGTCTACACCCACGTCGGCTTTCGCTTGAAGTCTGCCGAGCACATGTCGTGTGCAGACGCTAAGTGGTGGAAACATGTATGAAGAAGTACACCCCTGCAGGGTTATCATGATCTATTCGAATAGCCGCGTCCGCGGTAAAGGACTACTTGGTTGCCTATACAGTTCATAGACAAGTAAACGGAAACTACTAAAAGCCTCAAGATAAGTGTGAGTGCCGAGGATGGCTCTTCCGTAGGAAGACGGAGGTGGATCCTCGGTAGTGTATTGAAGTGGTGAGTAGTGGACTCGTGTACGCAAAACCATTTCAAGTTGGAGTCTCGTAGGTTAGCCTAGCCAAGAGTCAAAGCTGGCTTGCTGCAATAACTCCACCAACCCTTCTTGATAATATGCATGTATGTAGGATCTGATGTAAGTCTTGCTGAGTACCTTTGTACTCATGTTGCTATAATTTACATTTTTACAGAAGACGCTGCAACCCCTTCTGATGGGTTCTACGTAGACGTTGACATCAATGAGTAGGCTAAGGCCCAGGTGGTGATCCTGAGCTTGTGAAGGACCACGTAGTATAGCTAGGCTTTCCAAGCCTCTTTTATTTTACTAGTTGTCTGTACTCAGACAAGTTACTTCCGCTGCTGGTTTGTATGACTGTATGACTTGAATGCTGGGTCGTGTGACCCGTACCTTGTGTATGTTATGTATGGCTCTCTGAGCCTTAAATAAAGTACTTGTGTCATAGAGTCATGTTGTGATGCCTTGTTGTATTTGCACATATCGAGCATATTGTGTGTATGATTGAAATGCTTGGTATGTGTGGGATCTGACTATCTAGTTGTTTATCCTTAGTAGCCTCTCTTACCGGGAAATGTCTCCTAGTGTTACCACTGAGCCATGGTAGCTTGCTACTGCTCTGGAACACTTAGGCTGGCCGGCATGTGTCCTTCTTCGTTCCTGTGTCTGTCCCTTCGGGGAAATGTCACGCATTGAGTACCGGAGTCCTGTTAGCCCGCTACAGCCCGGTTTACCGGAGTCCTGCTAGCCCAGTGCTACAGCCCGGACCCACTTGCTGATGACCGACACGTTCGTTGCTGGGTCATGGATGCCTGTCCCTGTAAGTCTGTGCCACTTTGGGTTTACGACTAGTCATGTCAGCCCGGGCTCCTTATCATATGGATGCTAGCGACACTATCATATACGTGAGCCAAAAGGCGCAAACGGTCCCGGGCAAAGGTAAGGCGACACCCGTGGGGATACCGTGCGTGAGGCCGCAAAGTGATATGAGGTGTTACAAGCTAGATCGATGTGACATCGAGTCGGGGTCCTGACAGCGTTGGCATCAGAGCCGGACTGCCTGTAGGTTCTCCAAGCCAAACTGGTCGATGTTGAGTCTAGAAATTCTTTAGTTATATGTAGGGGAATTGTTTGTGGGTGGAACGTAAGGCTCTTTTTACTCCTTTATCTTATGACATTCTGATCTGAGTCAGTCTATTCTTCCACCGGGGGTTAAGGAATTAGGATCTATTCTCTCTATCAGGTTCACGTGTTACTAATCAGTAGTACCTTATAGGTTTGATGGATACAAGCCTAGTTCAGTTCTACTACCACATTATGTTGTTAGGATGGACTCAGAACTTGATATGATGATGTTGAGTGTGTATGAAATCCTTTGTCAAATGTCTCAAAATCCTTCTTGAGCATTTACAGCTGTTATGCTGCCGAAATTTTGCTAGAAATTCTAATGCCTTTGCATTATGATTGTGTTTTCAGATGGCCACTCGCGACCTCAATCAAGTGGTTCGCCTGACTCGATGCCTAGATGTACCCGGCCATACTGCCATGTTGGTCAGGGTAATGACTGAGGCTGGATACCGTTGGTATCCTGAGTACACGGTCGAAGAGCAATTCCGAGACTTTAATCAAAGCCAGTATCTCTGCACTGTCAGGATATTTCCATCTTATCCTGGGTCCACCGAGCCCCTTCACTGCTCCTATGGACTCGGGGTTACTATTGAGATGGCTGTGCAGGACGCCGCCTACTCTATGATGACCATCATGCGAGTCAGGTCTGGCCTATTTCGGGACTCTGATTTCCGGTATATGCCAGGATCACTTCCGGGAGCACAAGGGTATCTCCAGGCTATCTATGCTGACCCCACTCAGGAGGATTCACGGACTCGCACTACTGCTGAGATGCTCGAGGATAAGGACCGTGAAAATCGGGCCTTGAGGTTAGAGCTCTTCAATACCCGTGCTGACCATTGGGCCACATTGACTCGGTTTGCACCGGCGGTGCAAGCTGGATATTCGGATATGCGCGATCTCTATCCTGTGAGATCTGCTCTGCCAGACGTGATGGGTTGGCGTGATGTAGGAGGCATCACCCCACCTCGCGGTCCCCGCAGGCCACCGTCTGTTGGTCCAAGACCTCATCCTAGCCCCTATGGTCCACAAGCTCCGCGAGATCGTCTGTTTCCGGATGATCATGTTGAGCTTCCAGGCTATGGAGGTGACTTCTACGAGGACTACTACGGATCGGTCTGAGTTAGTGGTAGTATCACTAGTTCGTGTTAGCTGTGTCGTCTATCGTCCTGCGTGACTCGTGGGATATGACCTAGTTTGTATCGCCTTCCGGAGGTGTAGAAAAATAATGTATAGGAGCTTGGGAATGCCTCCGATGAGATGTAATCCTCTTTTCACCGTAATAGTACCTTGTTTGGTCTTGTACTAAACCCTGTATGGTGTGTATGACGATGGAATAAAGAAGCAGTTTCTGTATCTACCATGTCATACGGATGATCATCTTGCATTCCGAGTTATTCCTTACATTCTGTATCCTATGTCGGAATTTTATCATTCTGACTAAATCATTGTCTTGTTTACCTAGGATGGTCAACACGCGCACTAACCCTGCTCCTCAAGAGCAGGCCGAAGGCAGTGAAGTCAGGAATGCAAATCTGCCTCATCCTCCTTCCCTAGCCGAGGTTATGATGGAAGCCGAAAGAAACAAGCGGGAGACCAACCGTTTGTTGGAGCGTATTGAACAGAACACAGCACACCATCAGAGGACTAACGTGGTGTCACTCAGTGATTTCATCAAGTTACATCCACCCACGTTCCACCACTCCGTCGAGCCTCTCGACGCTGATGACTGGCTTCGCAGTATCTCTCACAAGCTGCGTTCCGCGCTAGTAGCTGAGGCTGACAAGGTCACCTTTGCTGCATATCATCTTGAAGGCCCCGCCAGTCTATGGTGGGAGAATTATGGAGCTATGCGCCCAGCGGGCCATGTCACTACTTGGGCTGAATTCAGCGAGGCTTTCCGTGAACATCACATTCCGGAGGGTCTCATGGACCGTAAACGTGAGGAATTTTGCAGTTTCACTCAGGGCCGACTCTCTGTGGATGCTTACAGCAGGGAGTTCGGTAACCTCGCACGATATGCAACTGAGGAAGTTTCTACTGATGCCAAGAAGCAAGCAAGGTTCCGTAAGGGACTTAGTCCTGAGCTTCGCCGCGACCTCCGTCTGCATGAGTGCACATCTTTTCAGAAACTTGTTAACAAGGCCATCAGTGCTGAGACTGGTCAGACTGATTATGACGCAACACGCAAGCATGGCCGTGACATGGGTTCCTCATCCGGTGCTGGTCCTCAGAAGCGCCGCGTGTGGGTGCCCAACACTGCCCTGCCACCCAGGTTCACACCGAGGCCATCCTTCCAGGCGCCTCGCCCCGTTCAACAGTCTGCACCAGCCAAGCCCTATGGGGGTCCAACCAACAATGCTCCTCCACGTACCAGTTCCGTGACTTGTTTCAAGTGTGGGGAATCTGGCCACTATATGCGTGAGTGTCCCCAGACCAACCCCAACCAATCTGCTAAAGCTGTTGGCCGTGGCAAGCCGACAGGGAAAGTGTTCCACGCCAAGCCGGCCACCGCTACACGTGGCCATGTCAACTGTATCTCTGCCGAAGAAGCTCAAGAGGATCCCAACGTCGTTCTCGGTACGCTCCTTGTTAATTGCCACCCGGCATCTGTTCTTTTCGATACAGGAGCCTCTCATTCATTTATATCCGAGAACTATGCTCGTTTGCATAACACCGCATTCTGTGACATGCCATCCACTATGGAAATTTCTACTCCCGGTTCTAGATGGCAGACCTCCAGGGTAAGTTATGGAAATGAAATCCAAGTCGACAGACTTGTTTTCCTTGCATCTTTGATAGCTCTCAAATTTTCAGATATTAATATCATTTTGGGTATGGACTGGATGTCAGCTCATCATGCCAAAATTGATTGCTTCTCTAGGACTGTTCAACTCACTCATCCTTCGGGCAAGATAGTCAATGTCTTGACCCGGTTAGCCGAGCGACAATTATATTCTCTTAACGCCAGCCCTTTGCCAGACCTTGAGGACGTTCCGGTAGTCCGTGACTTTCCGGATGTCTTCCCAGAGGAATTGCCAGGTGTTCCACCTGACAGGGATGTTGAGTTCGTAATAGACCTCATTCCAGGAACCGTTCCGATTGCTAGAAGACCCTATAAGATGGCACCACTAGAACTAGCCGAGCTTAAGAAACAACTCGATGAGTCCTTGAAAAAGGGTTTCATCCGACCTAGTTCATCTCCGTGGGCTTGCCCCGTCCTATTCGTCAAGAAGAAGGATGGTACGGACCGGATGGTTGTAGATTATCGACCTGTCAATTTGGTCACAATCAAGAACAAATATCCGCTCCCCAGGATCAACGACCTGTATGATCAGCTCGCTGGATCCTCAGTCTTCTCCAAGATGGATTTGAGGTTGGGCTACCATCAAATCAAAATCAGAAACGGGGACATCCTAAAACGGCCTTTGTTACTCGTTATGGCCAATACGAGTACACCGTCATGTCCTTCGGTTTAACCAACGCTCCAGCCACCTTTTCTCGGTTAATGAACTCAATCTTCATGGAGTATTTGGATAAATTCGTCGTGGTTTACCTCGATGATATACTCATCTACTCCAAGAACGAGGAAGAACATGCCGAACATCTAAGGCTAGTGTTGAAGAAACTTCGAGAGCATCGCCTTTATGCCAAATTTTCTAAATGTGAATTCTGGTTGTCGGAAGTGACCTATCTGGGTCATGTAATATCTGGTAAAGGTATTGCTGTTAACCCTGAGCGAGTTCAAGCCGTCCTTAATTGGACTCCACCTGAATCGGTCAAGCAAGTTCGGAGTTTTTTGGGCTTAGCGAGCTATTGTCGTCGCTTTGTCGAAAACTTCTCCAAAGTTGCTAAACCTCTAACCGAACTCCTCAAGAAAGATAAAAAGTTCGAATGGACTCCACAATGTGAGCACAGCTTTCAGGAACTGAAAAGACGCCTGACTTCTGCTCCCGTACTGGTACCGCCAGATTTCTCTAAGGACTTTGTTATCTACTGCGACGCCTCGCGACAAGGACTAGGTTGCATTCTCATGCAAGATCGACACGTAATTGCTTACGCCTCACGGCAATTGCACCCACATGAGGAGAATTATCCTACTCATGATCTAGAGCTTGCAGCCGTAGTCTATGCACTTAAAACCTGGCGACATTACCTCCTTGGTAATCGTTGCGAAATATTCACTGATCACCAAAGTCTGAAGTACATCTTCACCCAACCGGATTTGAATCTCAGGCAAAGACGTTGGGTCGAGTTGATCACAGATTTCGACTTAGGAATAACTTACACCCCAGGGAAAGCCAATGTCATGGCTGATGCGCTAAGTCGTAAATCTTATTGTAACAACCTGATGTTACAACAAAGTCAACCGCTTCTCCATGAGGAATTTCGGAAGCTTAACCTTCACATTGTTCCTCAAGGATTTCTTTCCACCTTGGTAGCGAAACCTACCCTTACGGATCAAATCATCGCTGCCCAAAAGCGAGATAAGGGAATATCTAAAATCAAGGAGAACATTGCTAGCGGAGGTGCTAGTTGTTTCTCCACAAATGATCATGGTGTTGTGTACTTTGAGAACCGTTTAGTGGTTCCCAAGAACCAGCATCTACGGCAGTTGATCCTTAAGGAAGCTCATGAATCTCCTCTCACCATTCATCCCGGTAGTACCAAGATGTATCAGGACCTACGCCAGAGGTTCTGGTGGACTAGGATGAAGAGAGAAATTGCTCAGTATATTGGTAATTGCGACGTCTGTCGTCGTGTAAAAGCAGAACATCAACGGCCTGCTGGCACCCTTCAACCCTTAGCTATTCCTGAATGGAAATGGGATAAAATTGGTATGGATTTCATTACCGGTTTTCCCAGGACCAAGAGAGGGAATAATGCTATCTTCGTCGTTGTCGATCGTCTTTCCAAAGTGGCCCATTTCTTACCTGTTCGTGAGAGTATAACCGCTAGTCAGCTGGCAGACTTATACATCTCCCGAATAGTGTCTCTCCATGGTGTTCCTTTGGAAATCAACTCGGATCGAGGAAGTCTTTTCACCTCTCGATTTTGGGAAAGTTTCCAAAACGCCATGGGAACCCGCCTTTCCTTTAGCACCGCTTTTCCACCCTCAATCGAGTGGTCAAGTGGAACGCGTCAACCAGATCCTAGAAGACATGCTTCGAGCCTCTGTTATCTCATTCGGAATGGATTGGGAGAAGTGCCTTCCATTTGCCGAATTCGCTTACAACAACAGCTATCAATCTAGCTTGGGTAAAGCCCCTTTTGAAGTTCTCTATGGACGACGGTGTCGAACACCCCTTAACTGGTCAGAGACCGGGGAAAGACAATTCTTTGGCCCGGATATGATTCAGGAAGCAGAAGAGCAAGTTCGCATCGTTCGTGAAAAGTTGAAAACAGCCCAATCTCGTCAAAAGAGTCAATATGACCGAAAACATAAGGCTATGACTTTCGAGGTTGACGAGAAGGCTTACCTTCGGGTTACCCCTCTGAAGGGAACCCATCGTTTCGGTATCAAAGGCAAATTGGCTCCTCGTTACATTGGACCTTTTCGCATTCTCGCTAAACGAGGAGAAGTTGCCTACCAGTTGGAACTACCTCCGCATCTCTCCAGAGTCCACGATGTCTTCCACGTTTCTCAACTCAGGCGTTGCTTCTCGGATCCTATCCGTGGAGTGGACCACGAAACGCTTGATCTCCAAGATAATCTCACATATCGAGAATACCCCATTCGTATCCTCGATCAGGCCGAGCGTACCACTCGACGTCATAATATCAAGTTTCTCAAAGTTCAATGGTCGCACCATTCTGAGGATGAAGCAACTTGGGAAAGGGAGGATCGTCTTCGACTTGAGTATCCCGCCTTCTTCCCGGAGGAACCCAAATCTCGGGACGAGATTCTTTTGAGTGGGGGTGAGTTGTCACACCCTAGCTAGTCATGCATTAGAGTGTTGCATCATGTTTATTCTTTCATCAGAAACCTGAAATGGGGATGACAGAACCCCCAGCCCCTCTGAAACCAATTAGGGTTTACTAAAAACTTTTTCAATGAACCTGAAATGCCCTTCTAAAATGCCCATCATTTTTGTCTTGGTTCAGAACCTCTGCCAAAAGTGATGCACATTTTCCTAGGCCATCTTAGGGTTTTTGAATTAAATCATAAATATTTGAATTTGGGCATTTAAAATTATATAAAATATTTAAATGCTCAAATATCTCCAAACTAAAATGTTTCATGTTGGAAATAATCCAACTATGGACCAGGAGTAGTTTGGTGATTTTAGGAGTTGCCTAAGTATTTTATTTAATTCAACAAAGTTGCAGAAGTATTAAAAAAACAGAAAACAGAAAGAAAATGGAAAAACTTACCTGACGCCTGCTCCCGGCCCACCTGCCGGCCCAGCCCAGCGCCGCTCCAGCGAGCTGCTTGCCGGCCAGGCAGGCAGGCAGGTGCCCGACGGCGACCGCAGCGCGCCCACGCACCTGCTCGCCGCCTCGCCGCTCCCCTCGCCCGGTGACGTCGTGGATCGGCCTCCCTCGCTCCCCCGAACCCCCCAGACACCCCCTCTCCTCTCCAGCTCCTCCCCCTCGCGCTCCCCCGCCATGACCGACGCCACCATCGCCGTGCCTTCGTCGTAGCCGTGCTCCCCGCCGCCCGTGCGTCCTCTCATCGTGTCCAGGAGCTCCGCCGCTGTCCACTCCATCGAGCAAGCCGAGCCCCGAGCGCTCGCAACGCCCGAGTCCACCGCAACGACCTCGCCCGAACCGCCGTCGCCGGAGATCCCCTTCAACGCCGTCGTCGCTCCGGTCCATCCCCGGCCGCACCAAGGGCTTCGTCGCACTCACTGTGAGCTTAGCCATCTTCCCCCCCCTCCTTTTCTTGCTCCCGAGCTGTGTAGCGACCTCCCGGAGCTCAACCGCACCCACCGCCGTGGAGCTCGTCGCCGACGTGCTCCCGGTCACCCTCCGACCACTCCACGGTGTCCATCATGCTCACCGTGTCACGTAGCACCTAGCTAGCTACTCCCCGCGCCTCACCGACCCCTCTAGCGTCAAGTTCGTCTTCGGCCGAACCCCGGTGGCCGCCAAAGTCGTCGCCGGCGCCAACTCCGGCCACCCCGACCCCAACGGACTCCACCAAGAGCTGCGGCTCGTCCTCAGCTCCACTCCGGTGGTCTCCGCGACCCATTTGGTGGCCGAAACAGCCAAAACCACTTCCGCCGCCGCGTCGGGCTCGCCGGCGGCTAAACGCCGGTGCAGCCGACCCGGGTTTGACCACGGGTGGGCCCTGGTTGACTCCCCTGAGTCAATGACAGGTGGGGCCCAGCCCTGTTAATTAAACAGGTTTAGTTTTAATTAAACTTTAATTAATCTAATCACACTGACACGCGGGACCCACTGTCAGGTTTGACCCGGACGTGTCCCGTTGACCTGCTGACGTCACACTGACGTCAGGCTGACGCAATAATTGATTTTCTGGAATTAATCTAATATAGGAAATTCCAGAATATAGTTTAAACTTCAAAAATTCATAACTTTTATTCTGTAACTCCAAATCAGACAAATTATATATGAAAAATGATCAGAAAAATCCAATCTATCCATCTGTACTATTTTCATGCATGATTAAACAAGTTAACCTGATGTTTAATGCAGAACAAGGAAAAACACTTTAAAGGGCCATGATTGAGTTTGAAATTTGAATCTTTGATTCAAATTGGTTCAAACCCTTCTGGTCTTAGTTGCATTAGCCCAACACACTCATATTGCTATGTTTCATGCATGCATCATATTGTTGCACATTGTTTGGTGATGGTTGTGTATCGGTGTTCTTGCGGCAGGTTCTGCCTCCGAGGAGTACCGTGATTACCCTAACGAAGAACCGTATCAGTGCATCGAACCATCAGGCAAGCAACCAACCATTTGATCATATCGATACAATCCCATGTTCTCGCTCCTGCTCTCTTTTACTGCATTAAGACAACGCGTTTCAAACTGCTGTGTGCTACGGTAGTTGAACCCATTTCCTCTGCATGACCTGTCATTGCCACAGTAACTAGATGAAACCCACTAGCATGTGTAGGAGTTGATTGAGCCGTATGTATGTGTTGTTCCTACCTTGCTATGCCTGCTATGCTTAGAGTCGTGTCAGGTCTGGTTCATCTGGGTGATGGGCTAGAGTGAAATGATTATGTCGGTAATGAGAGTGGTGTGGTGAACACGATTTGGTAAAGGTATCGATGAGAGGCCATGTAGGAGTACATGGTGGGTTGTTTCATTGAAGCCGACCTTAAGCACTGAGATCTGTATGTGTGATTTAAGATACAGCTACTACCATGCATTGGGCCCTGAAATATGACCCCGCTCGACTTCTTATTCACCCTAGCTCTCTGTCCAGGAGTTGCAAGTAGTTTCTGGTGTTTGTAGCCTACTGGAGGCCGTGGACAGCACTGACCGTAGGGGTGGGCTGTGATGCGGTAGGTACGTGGCCGGGTGTACCGAATACCCGTTAGGTATCTTGGGAACCCTGTTCACATCGTTCGGGGCCGTATGGGAAACCTCGGCCGGACTCCCTGCGGATGGAACCTGGATAGGCGATAAACCTGGACTAGAGGCTTAGGTGTTTAGGTAGGTCGTGGTCTACACCCACGTCGGCTTTCGCTTGAAGTCTGCCGAGCACATGTCGTGTGCAGATGCTAAGTGGTGGAAACATGTATGAAGAAGTACATGTCGTGGTCCTAAGCCTGACAGTAGAGTGGGGGATAGGTATGGAGAGGCAAGGTCCTAGCTATGGAGAGGTTGTAAACACAAGGGATGTACGAGTTCAGGCCCTTCTCGGAAGAAGTAATAGCCCTACGTCTCGGAGCCCGGAGGCGGTCGAGTGGATTATGAGTATATGAGTTACAAGGTGCCGAACCCTTCTACCTGTGGAGGGGGGTGGCTTATATAGAGTGTGCCAGGACCCCAGCCAGCCCACGTAGGAGAGTGTTTAAGATGAGTTAAGTCTGGGGCGTTACTGGTAACGCCCCACATAAAGTGTCTTTATTATCATAAAGCCTACTTAATTACAGGCCGTTGCAGTGCAGAGTGCCTCTTGACCTCCTGGTGGTCGAGTGAGTCTTCGTGGTTGAGTCCTTCAAGTCAGTCGAGTGAGTCCTTCATTGGTCGACTGGAAGGCGACCTCTTCTAAGGATGTCCTTGGGTAAGGTACTTAGATCAGGTCCATGGCCCTACCCTAGGTACATGACCCCATCATTAGCCCCCGAATGGATTGAGGCTTCGTGTGAGGAAGGAGTTGATGTCGTTTCCGATTAATCTTTGCATCTTGGTCGTGCGTTGTTCTGGACCAAAGAATCTCTTCGTCGACAGTGAGCAACTTGTCTTCAGTCGACTCGATCCATTCTCTTCTTCCGTCGAGTGATCTTTCGGGCTTCGACGATCTCCAAGCGATGGATCGCGGGAAACCCCGTGTCTGACAGACTGATCTGCTGTTCGCGGATTCCGCGGGATGCGAAATTTGGGGACGCGCACGAAGCGGAGCGGACCGCGGCGTTCGGATGGGACGGGACATAGACGCCTCGATCTCTGCGCCGCTTTCTTCGCCACGTATCCCGTCTGCATAACTGTTCCGGATATGATTAGATCGACCGGGCCCACCTGTCATCCACTCGGAAGGGACCTTATAAATGCGCCCGGCGAGGATTTCTGTACTGTGCCTCAGCATTCTCTCTCTCTCTGCTCCCTTCGCCCCCGTCCAGCGCGCTCGCTCTCGCCCATGCACAACTTCCCCACGTGCACCTCGCTGGCAACCATGGCCAAGGAGAAGACGGCGGCGCTGGAACGTGCGAAGAAGGCGTCGGCGTCGGAGAAGGCGAAGGGGAGATCTACCAGCCGCGGCAGGTCTTCGTCCAGAACCCGCCTGCCGAAGGGCTGGGTCCAAGGAGACTGGATCCAGTCGACCATCACAGAAAAAGACCTCCTCGACATGGCCAACGAGGGCTTGATTCCTCATGGAGCTGTGAGGCTTCCAGGGAAGGAGTGGCAGCCCCAGCCAGAAGAGGGTGAGTGTGTGCTCTTGGCCACCCATGTTGATCGTGGATTTTCTTTGCCGCCGAGTATTTTCTTCCGTGGCTTCTTGAACTTCTTTGAAGCGCAGCTCCACCACTGTACCCCAAATTCCATCGCCTATCTTGCCGCATTTGTGTCCATGCGTGAGGGTTTCCTGGGCTATCGACCGCACTGGGGTTTGTTCAAGCATATATTCACGTGTCGCTCTCAGACCGTGAAGAAGGCGAGTCCAGGTGATGAGAGAACCCGAGTCGTCCAAATGTGTGGGGGTCTGGGGATCCAGGTGAGGAATAAGAGCACCTTCCCGCCCATGACCTTTCCCGAGTCAGTCAGAGGCTGGCAGTCGACCTGGTTCTACTGCCAGGACCAGTCGACGTCGGGGCAGTCGAGTGGACTCCCTCAGTTTACCATGGACCGAGTGAACAAGCCCTCCTCTCTGAAGTTGATTCCGGAGGAGAAAGCTGACGTGAAGATGTTGATGGAGCGCGTGGTGCAGTTGGTTCGGGAGGGGGTGACGGGCATGGACCTCCTGGAGGTCTTCCTTAGGCGTCGCATCCAGCCCCTTCAGTTCCGGAGCCACTGCATGTGGTTGTACTGTGGGACTGAAGACGAGACTCGAGTCCATCCAGAAGCAGTCGACGATGTCACTCTGGAAAGATGGATGGTAGCCGTTACCGGAAACAAGGATAACCCACGTGGAGCCAGAAGGATTCCTCCACTCGACCACAACAGCGATCCAAACAAGGTACGTTTGCTCTGCTCTCCACTGTGTTCTTGTCGCATTCATTTCTGTTTATCCTGCCGAATGGTCAACTGATCCTTGTCTTGATATCTGCTAGGCTCTCACCGAGCTGTACTCGATGCCTAATGGGGCACAAGCTCCGACTGAGGAGGGTGAGGTGAGTGGGGGCGAGAGCCAGGAAGAGGAGGAATGGGACTCGGACGTTGCAGAGGATGATGACGACGACGATGATGATGACGGTGATGAAGATGACGTTGAGGACGAGGAAGAAGAGGAGGAGGAGGTCGTACCACCGCGCTCAGAAAGGCGGTCGAAGCTTGTCCACGACCCTTCGACTGAACGTGGCAAGGGGGTTGCGACCGTTGTTCAGTCGACCAAGCGCCCTCGGACCACCTCTCCGGTGCCGACTGAAAAGGCGCCGAAGCAGCCCAGGGCGGCCTCGTCGAAGCCGATCAAGCTCCTGCCGAATATGAAGGTGTCCATCCCCACCATATCAGGGTAATCGTGCTGCTTGAATCTTCTTATTTTGTGTGAACTTTGTCTCTGGTCGACGCTGAAGTTAGTCGACTAATCCTTTGGAGTTGCAGTGCTGCTACTTCTGAAACCTCAGCCCGGGCTGATGACCATGAAATGGAGGACGCAGAAACTTCGAAACCAGGTACTGTGTTCTTAACGCCGTTCTTAGTCGACTGACTTGCGATCTCTGATCCTGATTCTTCTCCGTAGCTCCACCCAATGTTGTTATCAATCTCCCTGATGATGATGAGGATGAAGAACCACTGAAGCGCAGGAGGAGTAGGAAAGCGTCCGCCAGTAAGGTGTCCCAGGATGTGACGGCGCCTGAAATTCTGACTGCGGAGGAAGAGAACACCACTCGACACACAGTGTCCTTCGCAGATCCATTGACGAGTGCTCAGCAGCCCTCCCTCTTCACGACGCACCACGTCCCAGAGGACCAAGCTGGCGCGGCGAAGGAAGCGATACGCCAGGCGGGAATCATGATGGAGCAGTTAAAGACCATCCGGGATGCGAGCCAGGCAGCTTATGACGCCAGTTCTGCCCTCCAAAGCAATGTTCAGGTCAGTCGACCACCGTTTGTTCTGTTGGATATGCTACCAAAAACTTTTCCTTTCCGGAATTTATAGTAGTCACCCACTGGGTGTGTCGATTAAACTCCGTGTTAGCGGGGGCACGCTGAGTGCACCCGCTGGGTGTAGTCCCCAAGGCTAAGGTCGACTGCTGGCAGTCGGCCTTAGGCTTTATGATGTCAATCTTTCTGCCAGTCGACTATGTCGACTGGGTTTCACAAACCGGTGGGGGCACGCTGAGTGCACCCACTGGGTGTAGTCCCCGAGACTGTGGTCGACTGCTTGCAGTTGATCACAGTCTTTAAAGAATACATCTCTCTTCTTCTTTCTTTTTGAGGTCGACTGGTCGACTTTGTCTTCAATAGAATTAGTGGGGGCACGCTGAGTGCACCCACTGGGTGTAGTCCCCGAGACTACGGTCGAATGCTTGTATTCGGTTGTAGTCTTAGAAACGTGTGTTTTTTCCTTTTTCACTCGGGAGTGAATTATATTTGACATTTAGTCGATTGGTTCTTCGCAGAACTCTTGTGATCTTGTGGCTCGCTACTCTGAGCTGGAAAACAAGCACACTCAACTCGAGCTGAGCTTGAAGCTGGTTCAGGAGAAGCTGACGAAGGCAAAGGAGGAGACCGAAGGTATGTTTGGTGAGACCCTGACGACTGCTTTTCCCCTTGCTTGTTTCAAAATCTGACCTTGCTGTAACTTGCAGGTAAGGTAAGGGAGGCCCAACAGAAGAAAGACCTCGAACTAGCTGAGAAGACCAAGCTTGCTGACGAGAAGTTAGCTTCAGTCCCCAAACTTGAACAAGACAATACCAATCTGAAAGCTGCTCTTGGGATCGCCAACAAGGAGGTCAGTCGACTGAAAACTGATAAAGCTGCCCTGACCGACCAAGTCAGCAAATTGACTGGGAAGAAAACTGATCTGGAGGCCTTCCTGAGTGGTCTTGCCAAGAAGCTGTTTCTTATGCTTGAAGGTAAACCTCTATGTTTGGCAAACATTTCCAATTGTGGTTTTTCCATTCGACCATTCCCTTGACTTAGTGATCATCCTTGCAGAATTTTGTCAAAACTTTGAAGAAGAAACTAGCCGGCTGGAGCCAAACCTCGACCCCGTCAATTCTCCGGTGAACGACGAAGTTGCCATGGATGTTTTCCGACTGGAGTCTCGTGTTGCAGCTGTCGTGGACTATCTCGCAAGGCTGAAGGCCGCCACATCTCGCATCGACTCGACGCTCTGGCCTGAGGAGACACTTCAGAATGACCTTGAGTCGCTGATGGCCCGCTTGAACACGATCCCTGGTCGAGTGCAGGAATGGAAGAAGTCCTCGGCTCGGTGTGGTGCAGATGTTGCTCTGTGTCTGGCCCGAGTCCACTGTAAAGATGCGCAAGAAGAGAAGCTGGCGGCTGTTCGGGTGGCCAACACCAAGAAACACGACTTCAGGTCCTTTATGGAAACTTTCCTTGCAGCTGCCACTCGGATCGCCGACGGAATTGACCTTGATGAATTTGTTGCACCTTCCAGCCCTCCACAGGAGGGGTAAAAAACTTCTTCTGGCTCGACACTTTAAATTTGCCTCGGTATGCCGAGTGGAATTGTAACCGATAAACCTTAACAGGCTTAACGCCTGAGCACTTTCGGTTCCTTTAGATATCGATTCAAACTTGAATTTGGTGCTTGAATACGATTGCCTTTGGCTCGAAATGTCTTTTGTAGGTTCAAAGCAAGGCGCCTTTACTGCAATCGACTTATTCTTTAGTCCACTTAGGCGAGCACTGGGCTGCGGCTAAGCCTCCGAGTGGAAGCCCGGCTTACCACTCGGTAGGATTTCTATAACTTAGGCGAGCACTGGGCTGCAGCTAAGCCCCCGAGTGAGAGGTTTACTCTTCACTCGGTAGGATTTTTATAACTTAGCCGAGTGCTTGGACTGCAGCTAAGCCTCCGAGTGAGAGGATCGCTCTTCACTCGGTAGGATTTTTGTAACTTAGGCGAGTGCTCGGACTGCAGCTAAGCCTCCGAGTGAGAGGGTTGCTCTCCACTCGGTAGGATTTTTGTAACTTAGGCGAGTGCTTGGACTGCAGCTAAGCCTCCGAGTGAGAGGGTTGCTCTCCACTTGGTAGGATTTTTGTAACTTAGGCGAGTGCTTGGACTGCAGCTAAGCCTCCGAGTGAGAGGCTTGCTCTTCACTCGGTAGGATTTTTGTAACTTAGGCGAGTGCTCGGACTGCAGCTAAGCCTCCGAGTGAGAGGCTTGCTCTTCACTCGGTAGGATTTTTGTAACTTAGGCGAGTGCTCGGACTGCAGCTAAGCCCCCGAGTGAGAGGCTTGCTCTTCACTCGGTAGGATTTTTTACAACTTAGGCGAGTGCTTGGACTGCAGCTAAGCCCCCGAGTGAGAGGCTTGCTCTTCACTCGGTAGGATTTTTACAAACTTAGGCGAAACGAATTCGCGGCTAAGCCCCCGAGTGAGAGGCTTGCTCTTCACTCGGTAGGATTTTTACAAACTTAGGCGAAACGGATTCGCGGCTAAGCCCCCGAGTGAGAGTCTGGCTTATCACTCGGTAGGATTTTGATAACTTAGGCGAAACGGATTCACAGCTAAGCCTCCGAGTGGGAGTCTGGCTCACCACTCGGTAGGATTTTTACAAACTTAGGCGAAACGGATTCGCAGCTAAGCCCCCGAGTGAGAGTCTGGCTTATCACTCGGTAGGATTTTGATAACTTAGGCGAAACGGATTCGCAGCTAAGCCTCCGAGTGGGAGTCTGGCTCACCACTCGGTAGGATTTTTACAAACTTAGGCGAAACGGATTCGCGGCTAAGTCACCCACTGAGGGGGAATTTTATTGGACAAAAATAAAAAGTGACAGAAATTATGGAGGAACTATGACACTATTATTTTGAGGTCCATGAGCTACAGAAGTACTTTATTGCGACTCATCCGAGTGATAAAACTTAAGTATAAAATGGGCGGAGTAGTTCCGCGTTCCAAGCCCGGGGCTCGTCGATATTATGCTCGACGTTGTAAAGACGGTACACCCCGTTGTGAAGAACCTTGGTGACGATGAAGGGGCCTTCCCAAGAAGGAGCAAGCTTGTGTGGTTTGTGCTGATCCACTCGGAGAACTAAATCTCCTTCCTGGAAGGCTCGACCTCTCACATTTCTGGCGTGGAAACGACGCAAATCTTGTTGGTAGATGGTCGACCGGATCAGAGCCATCTCCCTTTCTTCCTCTAAAAGGTCGACTGCGTCCTGCCGCGCTTGTTCAGCCTCTGCTTCGTTGTAGATCTCAACTCGAGGAGCATTGTGGAGAAGATCACTCGGCAAGACCGCTTCAGCTCCGTAGACCAAGAAGAATGGAGTTCTTCCGGTCGACCGATTAGGTGTGGTCCGCAGCCCCCAAAGCACTGAGGGAAGTTCGTCGACCCAAGCTCCAGCCGCGTGTTTGAGATCACGCATCAGTCGAGGCTTCAATCCCTTAAGAATCAGTCCATTAGCTCGCTCTGCTTGTCCATTCGACTGCGGATGGGCGACTGAAGCGTAGTCGACCCGTGTGCCTTGGGAGTTGCAGAAATCTCTGAATTCCTCTGAGTCAAAGTTCGACCCATTATCCGTAATGATGCTGTGCGGGACTCCATATCTGAATATTAGTTCCCTGATGAAGCTAACAGCAGTACCGGTGTCAAGGCTCTTGATTGGTTTAGCCTCGATCCACTTGGTGAACTTGTCGACTGCCACCAGTACATGCGTGAAGCCACTTCGTCCTGTTCTCAAAGGACCGACCATGTCCAGTCCCCATACTGCGAAAGGCCAGACGAGTGGGATGGTCTTTAGGGCCGACGTAGGCTTGTGCGACATATTCGAGTAGAACTGACATCCCTCGCACTTATCCACTATCTCTTTTGCCATCTCATTCGCCTTTGGCCAGTAAAATCCGGCTCGGTATGCTTTGGCCACGATGGTCCGAGAGGACGCATGATGACCACAGGTCCCCGAGTGAATATCATTGAGGATGAGTCGACCTTCTTCTGGTGTTATGCACTTCTGACAAACTCCAGTCGCGCTTTCTCTGTATAATTGTCCTTTGATTACGGTAAAGGCCTTAGACCGACGGACGATCTGTCGAGCCTCTTCCTCATCCTCCGGAAGCTCTTTTCTCAGGATATACGCGACATATGGAACTGTCCAGTCGGGAATGACCACCAAGACCTCCATGATCAAGTCGACCACCGCTGGGACTTCAACTTCAGTCGGATCTGTGGCACTCTTGGGCTGTGGAGTTTCTTCGGTGAAAGGATCTTCTTTGACTGACGGAGTGTGTATATGCTCCAAGAACACACCACTCGGAATGGCTTCTCTCTTGGAACCTATCTTTGCTAGATCATCAGCTGCTTGATTTTTCAGTCGGGGTATATGATGGAGCTCCAACCCCTCGAACTTCTTTTCCAGCTTCCTCACTGCACTGCAGTATCCAGTCATGGCTGGGCTTCTCACGTCCCACTCTTTCATCACCTGGTTGACCACTAAATCCGAGTCGCCATAGACCATCAGGCGACGGACTCCGAGTGAAATGGCCATGCGCAACCCATATAAGAGGGCCTCATATTCTGCCTCATTGTTGGAGGAATCGAAGTGAATCTGGAGCACATATCTGAGCTTATCTCCTCTGGGGGAAACCAGGACAACCCCAGCACCGGAACCATTCAACATCTTAGAGCCATCAAAGAACATGGTCCAATGCTCCGAGTGAACTTCAGTCGGCTGCTGTTGTTCAATCCACTCGGCGAGGAAATCTGCTATTGCCTGGGACTTAATGGCTTTCTTTGCCTCAAACTTGATATCAAGGGGAAGAAGTTCAATCACCCATTTGGCCACTCGACCAGTTGCATCTCTGTTGTGTAAAATCTCTGATAGTGGAGCGTCGCTGACGACTGTGATGGAATGATCAGAAAAATAATGAGCAACCTTCTTTGTGGTCATGTATATTCCATACACAAGCTTCTGATAATGAGGATATCTCTGCTTGGATGGAGTCAAGACTTCAGACAAATAATACACTGGGCGCTGAACTTTGAGAGCTTTTCCTTCTTCTTCCCGCTCGACCGTAAGCACAATACTGACAACTTGTCCTATGGCTGCGATATAGAGCAACAGAGGCTCTTTGCTGATTGGAGCAGCAAGCACCGGCTGGGTGGAAAGTAGAGCTTTTAGCTCGGCAAACGCTGCATCAGCTTCTGGAGTCCACTCGAACTTGTCTGTCTTCTTCATCAGTCGGTAAAGAGGCAATGCCTTTTCACCGAGTCGTGAAATGAATCGACTTAATGCGGCCAAGCATCCGGTAAGCTTCTGGACATCGTGCACTCGCACAGGGCGTTTCATTCGGAGAATAGTGCCAATCTTCTCTGGGTTAGCGTTGATTCCCCGTTCGGAAACGAGAAAACCGAGTAACTTGCCACCAGGAACTCCAAATGTGCACTTTTGATGGATTGAGCTTGATATCATATCTTCTGAGGTTGGCAAATGTTTCGGCGAGGTCAGCGAGCAGGTCGGAACCTGTTCGTGACTTGACAACGATATCATCCATATATGCTTCCACATTCCGACTGATTTGAGTGAGTAGACACCTCTGAATCATTCGCATAAATGTGGCTCTGGCATTCTTGAGGCCGAATGGCATGGTGATATAGCAGAAGCACCCGAATGGAGTGATGAAAGCTGTTTTTACCTCGTCGGGTCCGTACAGACGGATCTGATGGTACCCGGAGTAGGCATCTAATAAAGATAGCCTCTCGCATCCCGCGGTCGAGTCAACAATTTGATCTATGCGAGGGAGAGGAAAATGATCTTTCGGGCAGCCCGGTTGATGTGCTTGAAATCAATGCACATTCGGAGTGACTTGTCCTTCTTAGGAACCATGACGACATTAGCAAGCCACTCGGAGTGGTATATCTCTCGGATAAATCCTGCCGCCAACAGTCGAGCCACTTCCTCACCAATGGCTTTTCTCTTCTGGACGGCGGACCGCCGAAGATGCTCTTTGACTGGTTTTGCAGACGAGTCGACTCTTAGGCGATGCTCAGCCAGTCCCCTGGGAACACCTGGCATGTCAGCGGGCTTCCATGCAAAAATGTCCCAGTTCTCACGGAGGAACTGGATGAGCGCTTCTTCCTATTTTGGGTCGAGTGTTGTGGAGATGCGGGTCGGAGCTGCATCAGGGTCGGTCGGGTGAATGTTAACAGGCTTCGTCTCACCGGACGACTGGAATGCAGACTCTATGGCGGGTTTCTTTGATCGCGGCAAGTCACTCGGATCTGCGTTTTGTTTGTATTCCTCGAACTCGACCGCTGTCACCTGGGAATCGGCAATCTTGGAGCCCTTCTGAAAGCACTCTTCTGCCTTTTTCCTATCACCGGTGACAGTGATCACTCCTTTGGGGCCGGGCATCTTCAATTTGAGGTACACGTAACATGGTCGAGCCATGAACCGTGCGTAAGCTGGTCTCCCCAAAATGGCATGATATGCACTCTGAAAATCCACGACCTCAAACGTCAACCTTTCTTTGCAAAAATGTTTCGAATCACCAAACACCACGTCCAAAGCTATTTGGCCGAGTGACTCGGCTTTCTTCCCTGGTATAACTCCATGAAAGCTCATGTTACTAGTGCTTAGTCGGGACATCGGAATGCCCATTCCTTTCAGTGTGTCTGCATACAACAAATTCAGCCCGCTTCCACCATCCATCAGCACCTTTGTTAGTCAAGTGCCTTCGACAACTGGATCGACCACCAAAGCTTGCCTCCCACGGGTGGAAATATGAGTCGGGTGATCAGATTGGTCGAATGTGATGGGTATTTGAGACCATTTCAGATAATTTGCTTTTGCTGGGGCAACCATGTTCACCTCTCGGTTAATGACTTTCAGTCGACTCCTGCTTTCCACATTTGCAAAGATCATCAGAGTGGAGTTGATATGCGGATATCCTTCCTCACTGTCCTCCTTGTCTTCGGCCTTGTCCGACTCCTTCTCCTTGTCCTTAGACTGTTTTCCCTAAAACTGCTGGATCAGGAGTCAACATTGGCGAGTGGTGTGCTTCGGGTAGATGATATTCCCCTCTTCGTCTTTCTTCGTGTGGATGTGGCATGACATATCCATTACGTCGTTCCCTTCTTTATCCTTTACCTTCTTGGGGTTCCAGGATCCTTTTGGTTTCCCCTTAAACTTTCCCTGAGTCACGGCCAGAGCCTCTCCAGGAGCTGCCGGTTCAGCCTTCCGCTTCTGTTTCCGACTGGTGTTTCCTTTTTCCGACTGACTCGGCTTGTGCTTGCCGCTTCGAAGTCGGTCTTCTTCTTCGCCGTTGGCGTACTTGGTAGAAATCTCCATCATCCGACTCAAGGTCATGTCACCGGTTCGACCAAACTTCAAACTCAGTTCTCTGTTCTTGACGCCATCTTTGAAGGCGCAGACTGCCTGATGATCAGACACATTCTCCACAGTGTGGTGCAAAGTGATCCACCTCTGAATATACTCTCTGAGAGTCTCATTAGCCTTCTGCACGCAGACTTGCAACTCTGTCAATCCAGCTGGTCGCTTGCAAGTTCCTTCAAATGTTCTGACGAACACTCGGGACAGATCTTCCCAAGTGTAAATGCTGCTAGGAGGTAATTGAGTCAACCATGCCCTGGCAAAACCTTCCAGCATGAGGGGCAAATGCTTCATGGCCACCTCGTCGTTCCCACCACCGATCTGAACTGCCACTCGGTAGTCTTCAAGCCAAGTTTCGGGCTTAGACTCACCAGTGAACTTGCTGACTCCTGTTGCCAACCTGAAGTTGGGAGGGATAACTGCGGCTCTGATAGCTCTGCTGAAACATTCAGGACCAGAAACATGCACTCGACTGCTTATGGGTGCATCTCTGTCGAGTCCGCCTCGATGGGCTCTGTTCCGGTCGACCAAACCTTGTACGATAATGGATCGCGCGTCGAAGCCTGGTTCTCTGGGGTCGACTGGAACCCTTCGCCCTGTACTGTACTGACGCCTGTCATCTTGCTGCCGAGGAGCGTAAGACCCACCCCTCAGAGGGGAATTGGGCACTCGACGCCTATCATCTCGGTCGAGTCGGTCACCATATTGATCTCGCCGATTCTCGCGCCCTTCACGCCGCGGAGGTGATCCGGGGCTATGAGCCGACTGAACCGTATTCACAGTGACGGATCGACTGTGAATTCTGTTGCGCGACTGAGACACGGCTGAATTCTGATCTCCCGCTGCTCGGAGCAGATCCCTGATCTGCAGCAAACCTCTGCCAGCTTCCGACTGCGAAGGCTGGATGGACTCTGCTATACGGGTCGCAGCCGCTAAATTCTGGATTGGGGTTCGGTATACCTGAGTCGGCGGGAAGAGTTGACGTCGACTGGTGTTGGGAACTCGTTGCCGCGCGCGCTCGTCGAGTGCTCGCTGAAGATTCTCCAGTCGAGTGCATTCGGCCAAATTGGCCAGACGTGCCTCCTCCAAGGCACGAGCCTCGGGGGTTTCTCCTGCGATGGGAGTACGCAGGGCATCCACGTTCCTGCGGCGAAGTTCCTCTCTTTGCAGAGAGTCGAGTGGCTCGGGCTGGTACTCTTCGTGGCCTCGTGCGGGGTCGCCTCCGTCACCTGCTCCACCATCACGGGCGAAGCCAGGGGGACTGTGGGGCCCGTCGACCATCAAGATTTCCACCGCTGGATCACTGCTACCGCACTCGGATGCAGTCTCTACGGAGCCAGTCGACAGATCGAACAAGCCGTAGAGAGATTCGTTGGGCTCGATTGCCGCAACTTGGGTGGTGGCCGATTGGCGAGCCACCGCGTGCCTCACCCATCGCTGAAGCCTCGACCGGCCCGAGCGCTTGCGCTGGCGGGAGACCGGGAGGGTGGACGATGGAGGAGCCGACCGATAGTGGGTCGACGGTTGCCGCAGCAGAACACCGCAGACACATGCGCGAAAATGCGTCGCACCGCGGACGGGGAGCGCATCAACGTCGAGTGGAGCCTCCTGGAGCCACGCGGAGTCGTCGGCGATGAAGGTGAGAGTGCCGAGACGGATCTGTTGACCCCCGACCAAAACTCCAGCAGACACCATGATGAAAGTACTCGGAAGAATCGCAACTTCTCCACAAAAATCGCTAAACCACCTGCCCCAAGGTGGGCGCCAACTGTCGTGGTCCTAAGCCTGACAGTAGAGTGGGGGATAGGTATGGAGAGGCAAGGTCCTAGCTATGGAGAGGTTGTAAACACAAGGGATGTACGAGTTCAGGCCCTTCTCGGAAGAAGTAATAGCCATACGTCTCGGACCCCGGAGGCGGTCGAGTGGATTATGAGTATATGAGTTACAAGGTGCCGAACCCTTCTACCTGTGGAGGGGGGTGGCTTATATAGAGTGCGCCAGGACCCCAGCCAGCCCATGTAGGAGAGTGTTTAAGATGAGTTAAGTCTGGGGCGTTACTGGTAACGCCCCACATAAAGTGTCTTTATTATCATAAAGCCTACTTAATTACAGGCCGTTGCAGTGCAGAGTGCCTCTTGACCTCCTGGTGGTCGAGTGAGTCTTCGTGGTCGAGTCCTTCAAGTCAGTCGAGTGAGTCCTTCGTTGGTCGACTGGAAGGCGACCTCTTCTAAGGATGTCCTTGGGTAAGGTACTTAGATCAGGTCCATGACCCTACCCTAGGTACATGACCCCATCAGTACACCCCTGCAGGGTTATCATGATCTATTCGAATAGCCGCGTCCGCGGTAAAGGACTACTTGGTTGCCTATACAGTTCATAGACAAGTAAACGGAAACTACTAAAAGCCTCAAGATAAGTGTGAGTGCCGAGGATGGCTCTTCCGTAGGAAGACGGAGGTGGATCCTCGGTAGTGTATTGATTTGGTGAGTAGTGGACTCGTGTACGCAAAACCATTTCAAGTTGGAGTCTCGTAGGATAGCCTAGCCAAGAGTCAAAGCTGGCTTGCTGCAATAACTCCACCAACCCTTCTTGATAATGTGCATGTATGTAGGATCTGATGTAAGTCTTGCTGAGTACCTTTGTACTCATGTTGCTATAATTTACATTTTTACAGAAGACGCTGCAACCCCTTCTGATGGGTTCTTCGTAGACGTTGACATCAATGAGTAGGCTAAGGCCCAGGTGGTGATCCTGAGCTTGTGAAGGACCACGTAGTATAGCTAGGCTTTCCAAGCCTCTTTTATTTTACTAGTGTCTGTACTCAGACAAGTTACTTCCGCTGCTGGTTTGTATGACTGTATGACTTGAATGCTGGGTCGTGTGACCAGTACCTGTGTGTATGATTATGTATGGCTCCCTGAGCCTTAAATAAAGTACTTGTGTCGTAGAGTCATGTTGTGATGCCATGTTGTATTTGCACATATCGAGCATACTGTGTGTATGTTATTAAAATGCTTGGTATGTGTGGGATCTGACTATCTAGTTGTTTATCCTTAGTTGCCTCTCTTACCGGGAAATGTCTCCTAGTGTTACCACTGAGCCATGGTAGCTTGCTACTTCTCTGGAACACTTAGGCTGGCCGGCATGTGTCCTTCTTCGTTCCTGTGTCTGTCCCTTCGGGGAAATGTCACGCATTGAGTACCGGAGTCCTGTTAGCCCGGTACAGCCCGGTTTACCGGAGTCCTGCTAGCCCAGTGCTACAGCCCGAGCCCACTTGCTGATGACCGACACGTTCGAAGCTGGGTCATGGATGCCTGTCCCTGTAAGTCTGTGCCACTTTGGGTTTACGACTAGTCATGTCAGCCCGGGCTCCTTATCATATGGATGCTAGCGACACTATCATATACGTGAGCCAAAAGGCGCAAACGGTCCCGGGCAAAGGTAAGGCGACACCCGTGGGGATACCGTGCGTGAGGCCGCAAAGTGATATGAGGTGTTACAAGCTAGATCGATGTGACATCGAGTCGGGGTCCTGACATTGTCACCATGAGTATTCAATTGCAAGACATATATCAAGTGTTCTCAAATCCATAAAAGTATTCAATCAGATAACAATGAAATCTCAAAGGGAAAATCAATTCATCACAACAAGATAAAGAGGGGAAATCACCATATGATCCGACTATATTAACAAAGCCTGCGATACATCAAGATGGTGACATCTGAAGAACACAAGAGAGAGAGAGAGAGAGAGATTAAACACATAGCTACTGGTACAAACCCTCATCCCCGAGGGTGGACTACTCCCTCCTCATCGTGGTGGCCGCCGGGATGATGAAGATGGCTACCGGTGATGATTCCCCCCTACGGCAGGGTGCCGGAATGGGCTCTAGATTGGTTTTCAGTGGCTACAAAGGCCTGCAGCGGCAAAACTTATGATCTAGGTTAACCCCAAGGGTTTTTGGAATTTTTGGCAATTTATAGGGTAAAGAAGGGGTGCGTGAGGCCACTGAGGTGGGCACAACCCACCTGGGCATGCATGCCCCCCCAGGCACACCCTGGTGGGTTGTGCCCCCCTCGGTACACCCCCCAGGTGCTTCTCGGGCCCATTGGTAGTCTTATGGTCCATAAAAAATCCATAAAAAGTTTCGCGGTGTTTGGACTCCGTTTGATATTGATTTCCTGCGATGTAAAAAACATGCAAAAAAAACAACAACTGGCACTTGGCACTATGTCAATAGGTTAGTCCCAAAAAATGATATAAAATGGCAATAAATGATTATAAATCATCCAAGAATGATAATGTGATAGCATGGAACAATCAAATTATAGATACGTTGGAGACGTATCAGCCTCCCCAAGCTTAGTTCTTGCTCGTCCTCGAGTAGGTAAATGATAAAAACAGAACTTTTGATGTGGAATGCTGCCTAACATGTCATCTCATATTATTTTCTTTATAGCATGGACATTTGGACTTTTATATGGTTCAAAGCAATAGTCTAGTTTTGACATGAGACTTAAATACTCAAGAATATCAACAAGCAACCATGTCTTTCAAAATATCAATGCTAAACTAAGTTATCGCTAGCCCATCATGCTCAATCATTGGTCCATTCATGAAACACACTCGCATATTAGCTACACCCAATGCTCAAGTACGATCATAGTGCCTCCTAGTTGGTGCTTTATAAGAGAGGAGGGAGACTCAAATTAAAATTAAAAATTGCATAAATCTAAAGAAAGGCCCTTCACAGAGGGAAGTAGGGATTTGTAGAGGTGCCAGAGCTCAAAGTGAACATTGAGAAATAAAAACATTGTGAGAGGCATACTTTTCTCACCAACGAAAATGACTTAGAGCTCCCAACACTTTCCATGCTAGATATATCATAGGCAGCTCCCAAACAGAAAATAAAGTTTATTCCTTTTTCAACCATACTTTCACTTTCCATGGCTAACCGTATCCATGGGTGCCTTCCATACCAACACTTTCCAAGGAATTTATTATTTGACAACATAAAGTACTGGGCATCCCTAATACCTTTGCCTTACTCCCGTGCAATGACAAGTGAATAAACACTCATAGTGAGAATAACACATCTAGCATGGAAAATATCGGCCACCCCTCACTGCCTCGCGAGCGGTACGAGCACACAAAAGAGAAATTTATTTTGAAAATTAGAGATGGCACATACAAATTTGCTTAGAACGGCAATAGAATATCGCATATAGGTAGGTATGGTGGACTCATTTGGCAAAATTGGTTTAAAGGGTTTTGGATGCACAAGTAGTGATCATACTTAGTGCAAAATGAAGGCTAGCAAATGATTGAGAAGCGGCCAACCAAGAAACTAATAATCTCATAAGTTAGCATTGATCATAATTAACACCGAACAATGCACCACAAGTAGGATGTAATTTCATTGCAAACTATTCACTTTCGTGCTTGCATAGGGAATCACAAACCTTAACACCAATATTCTTACTAAAGGATAATTACTCATCAACATGACTCACATATCACATCATCATATCTCAAAATTATTACGAGGAATCAAGTTTATTTTGTCCAATGATCTTCGTGAAAGTTTTTATTATATCCTTCATGGATATCTATCACTTTGGAAGTAATTTTCATGTTGCTTTTGATAAGCTCAAACAAATATAAGTGAAGATCATGAGCATAATATTTCTTTCTCTCAAATTAATTTAAGTGAAGCAAGAGAGAATTTCTTAAAAAATACTAATGCACACCATGCTCAAAAAGATATAAGTGAAGCACTAGAGAAATTCCATAGAAAAGAGCTTCGTTGAAGGGATGTGTGTGCCGCTTAATGAAGGAAATATGCCATAGAGGCAATAATAAAGTTATTATTTATTTCCTTATTTCATGATAAATGTTTATTATTCATGCTAGAATTGTATTAACCGGAAACTTGATACATGTGTGAATACATAGACAAAACAGAGTGTCCCTAGTATCCCTCTACTTGACTAGCTCGTTAATCACAGATGGTTAAGTTTCCTAGCCATAGACATGTGTTGTCATTTGATGAACGGGATCACATCATTAGAAAATGATGTGATGGACAAGACCCATCCTTTAGCTTAGCATAATGATCGTTTAGTTTTATTGCTATTACTTTATTCATGACTTATACATGTTCCTCTGACTATGAGATTATGCAACTCCTGAATACCGGAGGAACACTTTGTGTGCTATCAAACGTCACAACGTAACTGGTTGATTATAAAGTTTCTCTACAGGTTTCTCTGAAGGTGCTTGTTGAGTTGGCATAGATCGAGATTAGGATTTATCACTCCATGTATCGGAGAGGTATCTCTGGGCCCTCTCGGTAATGCACATCACTATAAGCCTTGCAAACATTGTGACTAATGAGTTAGTTGCGGGATGATGCATTACGGAACAAGTAAAGAGACTTGCCGGTAACGAGATTGAACTAGGTATGAGGATACCGACGACCGAATCTCGAGCAAGTAACATACCGATGACAAAGGGAACAACGTATGTTGTTATGTGGTTTGACCGATAAAGATCTTCGTAGAATATGTAGGATCCGATATGAGCATCCAGGTTCCGCTATTGGTTATTGACCGGAGATGTGTCTCGGTCATGTCTACATAGTTCTCGAACCCGTAGGGTCCGCACGCTTAACGTTCGATGACGATTTGTATTATGAGTTATGTGATTTGATGTACCGAAGGTTCTTCGGAGTCCCGGATGATATCGCGGACATGACGAGGAGTCTCGAAACGGTCGAGACGCAAAGATCGATATATTGGAAGGCTATATTCGAACATCGGAAAGGTTCTGAGTGATTCGGGTATTTTTCGGAGTACCAGAGAGTTACGGGAATTCGCCAGGAGAAGTAATGGGCCTTATTGGGCTTTAGTGGATAGAGGAGGGAAAGGCCAAGAGGTGGCGTGCGCCTCCCCCTGCCCAAACCGAATTGGACAAGGGGTGGGGCGCGGCCCCCCTTTCCTTCTCCCTCTCCTTCTCTTTCCTTCTCTCGTACTCCGAATAGGAAAGAGGAGGGGAATCCTACTTGGACTGGGGAGTCCTAGTAGGATTCCCCACACCTGGTGCCCCCCCCTTGGGCCGGCCACCTCTTCCCTCCCCTCCTTTATATACGTAGCCAGGGGGACCCCAAAGGCACTTCAAGATTTGTCTTAGCCGTGTGCGGTGCCACCCTCCACAGTTACACACCTCGGTCATATCGTCGTAGCGCTTAGTCGAAGCCCTGCGCCGGCAACTTCATCATCACTGTCGCCACGCCGTCGTGCTGACGAAACTCTCCCTCGGCCTCAACTGGATCAAGAGTACGAGGAACGTCAATGAGCTGAACGTGAGCTAAAAACGGAGGTGCCGTACGTTCGGTGCTAGGATCGGTCCGATCGTGAAGACATACGACTACATCAACCGCGTTGATATAGCGCTTCCGCTTTCGGTCTACGAGGGTACGTGGACACACTCTCACCTCTCGTTTCTATGCATCACCTAGATAGATCTTGCGTGATTCTAGGAAATTTTTGAAATACCGCATTCCCAACAGTGGCATCCGAGCCAGGTCTATGCATAGATGTTATATGCACGAGTAGAACACAAAGAGTTGTGTGCGATAATAGTCATACAACTTACTAGCAATGTCTTACCTTGATTCAGCGGTATTGTTGGATGAAGCGGCCTGGACCGACATTACATGACCACGTTCATGAGACTGGTTCTATCGACATGCTTCGCACACAGGTGGCTAGCGGGTGTTAGTTTCTCCAACTTTAGTTGAATCGCGTTTGACTACGCCTGGTCCTTGTTGAAGGTTAAAACAGCACACTTGATGAAAAATCGTTGTGGTTTTTATGCGTAGGTAAGAACGGTTCTTGATAGAAGCCCATAGCAGCCACGTAAAACTTGCAACAACAAAGTAGAGGACGTCTAACTTATTTTTGCAGGGCATGTTGTGAAGTGATATGGTCAAGACGTGATGTTACATAAATTGTTGTATGAGATGATCATGTTTTGTAACCGTTATCGGCAAATGGCAGGAGTCTTATGGTTGTCGCTTTATTGTATGAAATGCAATTACCATGTAATTGCTTTACTTTATCACTAAGCAGTTGTAACGCCCCGGATCCGATGCGCTAGGTGTCTGCCAGTTATTCGTCGTTGTTGCCATGTCATCTACTTGCGTGTTGCACTTTCCCATGTCATCATGTGCATTTCATTTTGCATACGTGTTTGTTTCTTGCATCCGAGCCTTTTCCCCGTTGTCCATTTTGCAATCCGGCGCTTCTATGTCCTCCGGCGTCCCCCTCTTTGTCTCTCATTGTGAGTGGGTATTAAACTTTCTCGGAATGGCCCGAGGTTTGCCAAGCGGCCTTGGTATAGCACCGGTAGACCGCCTGTCAAGTTTCGTGCCATTTGGAGGTTGTTTGGTACTCCAACGGTTAACCGGGTAACCGCAAAGCCCTCTTTGAGTTGCAGCCCAACACCCCTTCCAAAGTGGCCCAAAACCCACCTAACTCCCCTCCATGCTCTCGGTCATTCGATCACGATCGTGTTGGCAAAAACCACACCTCATTTGGACTCTCCTAGCTCCCTCTACCTATAAATATGTGTGCCTCCCCCGAATTGCCGGTCTAACCCTAGCCTCCTTTGACCCCGCGCCGCCGGACACGTCCAACTTTGTCGGACGTGTCCACCCGCCACGTCGCTCCAGCCAACCACGGGCTGCCACGTCACCCCCGCCGCCTCCTGGACCAACCGCACGCCGCCACCTCATCCCGCCGGCCCCCCTCCGCCGCGCGGCCTTTCCAGGCCCATCTGGGGCCCGCCCGAGCCCATTGGGGCCCGAGCGCGCCGTCGCCCGCGTCCGCTCGCTGGGACCTCGCCGGACTTCGACGGCCGCATCGCCGGAGTTCCCTGTCGCCCCGCCGCACGCCGCTCCTCCTTCCCAGCGCCGCCTCCGCGCCTTTCCCGTCGCCGGCGTCGCCCGTTCGCCGTCAGCGCGCCGCCCGAACCCCCTCACCCCGCCGTCCGCATCCCCGCACCCCATCGCCGGAGTTCCTCTATTGCCGCAGCGCCGCGCCACCTTGTTCCGCTCGCCGCCGCCTGGAAACCGGCCGGATCCGGAGCGCCAAATCCGGTTCCGCCCCTTCCCTTCGCCTTCCCGCCTTCCTTGGGGGCTCGCCGGAGCCCCATCAGCCGCCGCCTCCCGTGCCTCCCTCGATCCAGGCGGGATCGAGAGGAGGACGACGCCCCCAGACGCCTGCGTGGGCCTCGCGGCCCGTCCCCGCACCAGGCCCATCTCCCCGGCCTAGCGCGCCTGCTTCCCCTCCAGCCTGGGCCGAAGCCCATGGTGAGCTACCCCTCTAAATCCCGCCCCAGGCGACGTATAGTTACTATGCGCATATCTGTTTTTTTTTCTGAAAAATCCACTAAGTCCCGAATATTTTGTCATAATCATGCCATGTTCATCGCATTGTATCTCTGCATCGTAGCTCCGTTTCGTGCGTGTAATATGTCAAATTGTTCGTCTCAACGAGTACATCATTTAATTCCATTGCATCATTTTCATTTGAGCTCATCTTGGTGCCCGAAATGCTGTTGGAAGAGTGCTAAGTGATGTTAATCTGCTGAAACTGTTATAACTTGCTCATTTGTCATTTTTACCATGATTGATGTGTGCATCCTATGAGGTTGATGTCTACATGTGTTTTGATCTATGCCATGCCATCTTTACAGAGGTGCTTACCATGTATTTTTGTGATCAATGTGGTGACTAGCACAAGCATGCAAACTAGGCTTCGTGATATTGCTGATTTTAGTCCCTGTTCTGCTGTTATTTTCATGCCATGTAAACTTGTTGCTACAGAGAGATCCATGCATATTTTGAGATACTTCAGTAAGGATGTTTTGAACATGTGGTTATTGTCTATCCATTCATGCCCTTGTTTGCAATTATGGAGTAGTCTAGCATGTCATTTGAGTGCTCTACTTTTGCTTCAAAATGTTTCCTGGCAGATTGTTTACATGTTATTCAATTTTGCCAAGGTTGCTATAGTTGATCCTTGCATGCTATGGACTTGTTCTTGCCTTGGTTTGTTTCATAAACATGTCTTCTTGATGATGCTATGCTTATATTGTCATGCAATGACTTGAGGTGAGTGATTCAAGCTTTTTAAGTAGTGTACATGATGTTGCTGTTTTGCTAGGCTGAATCTGTTATTTCGTGATGCTATGTAAACCTGCTTCTACTAGTCATTCTATGCATAATCTGGAGATGTTCTATAAACATGTTTTTATCTACATGTCATGCTCTATCCATTCATGCCCCTGGTTGCATTTATAGCTTGCCGTAGCTTGTTCATATCTTGCTCCAAAGTTGCTTGATTATGTTGGTGTCAGCCTGTTAACATTAAGTTCACTTGTTCCCATGTGTTCTCCTAGTGTTCCTTGCATCCTATGACCTTGCTCTTGCCATGCTTAGCTTCATAAACATGCCTTCTTACTGTTGGTTTCCTTGCCATGCCATGTATTTCTCTGTAGTGAGTTGCACAAGCTCATCTACATGCCTTCATAATTCTGTTTCTGCCATGTATGAATCTGTCATATAACTTGCTATGTTTACATGGGTGCCATCATATTTTCTGATCCTTTTTGGCTCTTGGTCAGTAAGGGACTATTGTTCTATGGGTTTAGTAGATTGATTCATTGCCTTTGTTTGCCATGTTAAGTTCCTGTAACATGTTGTTTGATAGCTCTGAACAGTGCAACCTGATGTTATTTCCTGATATGTCCGAAACTGTTATTATTTGCAATCTTACCATGTCTTTTTGAGCATGTTCTAGTGATTTCTGGAGATAGCTCAGTGTTCATGTTTTGTTATGCTTTACCTTTACATCATGCCCATGATTTTTGTTATTATGTTGAGGTCCTGTAGCTCGTTGTTTTGATGCTTGTAATATGCCTACTTGCTGTTATGGACAAATTGTTGCTATGACTTGTTTCATGTGTGTGTGTTGGACCGTTGCTCCGTTTTGAGTGTGCTCAATATGAAACTTGCTTGATTTTGCATGTAGTCTCATATTATCATGTTGCATCCATGTTTGGAGGTGTTTGCTTGATGTTTGGGTGCATTTTGCATCAATGCCATGTTTAACTTGTTTTGCTCATATCTTCTAGGCCGTAGCTCCGAACTAAATGAACTTTATATGTAATTTGACTAGAATCTCGTGTAGATCATCTTGGTGCATTTTAACTTGCTGTTTGACAACTTGAACATAATGTTTATTCAGATTTGTACCAATTTTGAAATTTGCATATGAGGACTTATCGGAATTGTTATATGTTGTTCTCGGCCTCATTTAAACTTGCCTTGATGTGTTGCTCTTGTTTGCATCATCTCTTGCCATGAGTAGCTTCATGTAGCCTTTGTCATGCATCATGCTTGATGTGGATCATGTCATGTTCATGTGTGGTGTGTTTACCTTGTTGTGTGCTTCTTTTCGATAGTTCCTGTTTCGTTGCGATCGTGAGGATTCGTTCGTCCATGGTTGGTTCGGCTTCATCCGTTCGTCTTCTTCATGGACTCGTTCTTCTTCCTTGCGGGATTTCAGGCAAGATTGACCGCTACCCTGGATCTCACTACTATCATTGTTATGCTAGTTGCTTCGTTCTATTGCTATGCTGCGATACCTATCACTTGTTCATCAAGCCATCCCATATTGCCATGAACCCCTAACCTTTGACACCCTTCCTAGCAAACCGTTGTTTGGCTATGTTACCGCTTTTGCTCAGCCCCTCTTATAGCGTTGTTAGTTGCAGGTGAAGTTGAAGATTTCTCCATGGTGGACAGGATTTTGGTTGGGATATCACAATATCTCTTATATTATTGATGCATCTATATATTTGGTAAAGGGTGGAAGACTCGGCCTTTTGCCTGGTGTTTTGTTCCACTCTTGCCGCCCTAGTTTCCGTCATACCGGTATTATGTTCCTGGATTTTGCGTTCCTTACGCGGTCGGGTGATTTATGGGACCCCCTTGACAGTTCGCTTTGAATAAAACTCCTCCAGCAAGGCCCAACCTTGGTTTCACCATTTGCCTCACCACCACCTATCCCTTTCCCTTGGGTCGGCCAACCCGAGGGTCATCTTTATTTTAGCCCCCCTCGGGCCAGTGCTTGTCTAAGTGTTGGTCCGAACTGAGTTGCCTGCGGGGCCACCTCGGGGCAACTTGAGGGTTGGTTTTACTCGTAGCTAGTCTCATCCGGTGTTGCCCTGAAAACGAGATATGTGCAGCTTCTATCAAGATGTCGGCGCATCGGGCGGCTTTGCTGGTCTTGTTTTACCATTGTCGAAATATCTTGTAAACCGGGATTCCGAGTCTGATCGGGTCTTCCTGGGAGAAGGTCTATTCCTTCGTTGATCACGAGAGCTTATCATGGGCTAAGTTGGGACACCCCTGCAGGGCATAATCTTTCGAAAGTCGTGCCTGCGGTTATAGGCAGATGGGATTTTGATAACGTCCGGTTGTAGATAACTTGACACCAGATCCGAATTAAAACGCATCAACCACGTGTGTAGCCATGATGGTCTCTTCTCAGCGGAGTCCGGGAAGTGAACACGGTTTCTGGGTTATGTTTGACGTAAGTAGGTGTTCAAGATCACCTCTTGATCATTGCTAGTTGACGACCGTTCTGCTTGTTCTCTTCTCGCTCTTAATTGCGTATGTTAGCCACCATACTTGCTTAGTCGCTGCTACAGCCTCACCACTTTACCCCTTCCTTTCCATTTAAGCTTTGCTAGTCTTGATACCCATGGTAATGGGATTGCTGAGTCCTCGTGGCTCACAGATTACTACAACAACAGTTGCAGGTACAGGTTATGCGATGATCATGACGCGAGAGCGATGCTTGCTTGCGTTGAGTTCTTCTTCTGCTTCTTCTTCGATCAGGGGATAGGTTCCAGGTCGGCAGCCTGGGCTAGCAGGGTGGATATTGTTTGAGTTTCTGTTTATGATTCGTCCGTAGTCGGATGTTGTTCTTGTATGTGGTATTGTTGTATTCATGTGACATTGTATGTATTGGATGTATCCCCACTATTATGTAATGTTGATGTAATGATATCCACCTTGCAAAAGCGTTCCAATATGCGGGTCTATCCTTGGTGGGACCTTCGAGTTCCTTTTGGATAGGGTCACATATTGGGCGTGACAGCAGTAGCGATAGTCGTAGAAGCAATAGTTGGCAAGACGACAATGATGCTACGATGGAGAGCAAGGTGTCAAGCCGGTGACGATGGAGATCTGACGGCGCTTTGGAGATGGAGATCAAAGGCACAAGGATGATGGCCATATCATGTCACATATTTTGATTGCATGTGATGTTTATTCTTTATGCATCTTATTTTGCTTAGTTCGGCGGCAGCATTATAAGATGATCCCTCACTAAATTTCAAGGTATAAGTGTTCTCCCTTAGTATGCACCGTTGCGATAGTTCGTCATGCCGAGACACCACATGATGATCGGGTGTGATAAGATCTACGTTCACATACAACGGGTGCAAGCCAGTTTTGCAAACGCAGAAATAGTCGGGTTAAACTTGACGAGCCTACCATATGCATATATGGCCTCAGAACACTGAGATCGAAAGATCGAACATGAATCATATAGTAGATATGATCAACATAGAGATGTTCACCATTGAAAACTACTCCATCTCACGTGATGATCGGACATGGTTTAGTTGATATGGATCACGTGATCATTTAGATGACTAGAGGGATGTCTATCTAAGTGGGAGTTCTTAAGTAATATGATTAATTGAACTTTAATTTATCATGAACTTAGTCTTGATAGTATTTGCAAATTATGTTGTAGATCAATAGCTTGCGATGTAGCTCCCCGTTTATTTTTGATATGTTCCTAGAGAAAAATAAGTTGAAAGATGATAGTAGCAATGATGCACACTAGGTCCGTGATCTGAGGACTATCCTCATCGCTGCATAGAAGTATTATGTCCTTGATGCATCGCTAGGTGACAGAACTATCACAGGAGCAAATGCAGACGTTATGAACATTTGACAAGCTCGGTATGATGACTACTTGATAGTTTAGTGCACCATGATTTACGACTTAGAACCGGGACTTCAAAAATGTTTTGAACGCCACAGAGCATATGAGATGTTCCAAGAGCTAAAATTTGTATTTCAGACTCATGCCCATGTTAAGAGGTAGACCTCTGACAAGTACTTTGCCTACAACATGGAGGAGAATAGCTCAGCTGGTGAGCATGTGCTCAGAATATCTGAGTACTACAATCACTTGAGTCAAGTGGGAGTTAATCTTCCAGATAAGATAGTGATTGACAGAGTTCTCTAGTCACTATCACCAAGTTACTAGAACTTCATGATGAACTATAATATGCAAGGGATAACGGAAATGATTCCCAAGCTCTTCGCGATGCTAAAATCGGCGAATGTAGAAATCAAGAAAAAGCATCAAGTGTTGATGGTTGACAAGACCACTATTTTCAAGTAAAAGGGCAAGCGAAAGAAAGCAAACTTAAAGAAGAATGGCAAGTAAGTTGCCACTCCCATGAAGAAGCCCAAAGCGAGACCCAAGCCTGAAATTGAGTTGTAAAGGAAATGGTCACTGGAAGTGGAACTGCCCTAGATACTTGGCGGATAAGAAGGATGGTAAAGTGAACAAAGGTATATTTGATATGCATGTTATTGATGTGTACTTCACTAGTGTTTATAGCAAACCCTTGGTATTTGATACTACTTCAGTTGCTAAGAGTAGTAACTCGAAACAGGAGTTGCAAAATAAACAGAGACTAGTTAAGGGCAAGGTGATGATGTGTGTTGGAAGTGATTCCAAGGTTGATAAGATCACCATCGCACACTCCCTTTACCTTCGGGATTAGTGTTGAACCTAAAATAAATGTTATTTGCTGTTTGCGTTGAGCATGAATATGATTTGATCATGTTTATTGCCATACGGCTATTCATTTAAGTCGAAGAATAATTGTTGTTCTATTTACATGAATAAAACCTTCTGTGGTCTGTCGGTGGGAACGACACCTATGGGATCACTGGAATCCCTTCTACGGTTGGCGGGCGCGGGGTTGTGAGAAGAGCAGGTCCAGGAGCCAGCACAAGGATCGTTTACCCAGGTTCGGGCCACGGGGATGCGTAAAACCCTAGTCCTACTTTGGTGGATGTATTGAGTGTTCTTAAGCTTTGGTGGATGTATTGCGTAGTTCCAAAAAGCCGAATCCCTCTTCAGTATGCCTTGGGCCTCCTTTTGTAGTTGAAAACGGGTTGCCACAGTGGCACACAGGAGGTGGAAAGGCTTATAGTGCGCGAGCTTATCGCCCGGCATTACGGGACAAAGCGCATTAAATGCGCTACTTAGGTGTCCATTAGCTTTATAGGGGACGGGAATGAGGCCCGTCCCGTCTGTCGTCGCTCCGTCTCGCTTCGACACGCGCCCAGGCTAGCGATGCGTGCGATGCCATGTAGGCAGGCAGGCTGCTGAGGTGGCATGGTGGCAGGGTCTTCACGAAGATCTGCATGCCACCACGCAGGTGCTTGCTGAGTTGGTCTAGAAGCCGCGTGCTGCCATGTAGGTGCCTGCCCAGCTGGTTTGGCTAGCAGCTGCATGCGAATGGTGGTGGAGCCTTGGTTGGTGTGGGCCTGGCAGTGGCCTGCTGGCGCCTCTCGTCAAGGGCCTTGCCGGGGGGGCCGGCAAGGGTCTTGCCGTGGCGTCGCAGTCATCCCCGGCAAGGCGCTTGCCGGAGGTCTTATGGATCTCCTTGGCTAGGATCCCACCGAGGGTCGCCGTCTTCTGGTCCTCATCTGATCTTGTGTGTTTATGATCTTGACAAAGATCTGCATGCCACCACGGAGGTGCCTCCCGAGCCCTGCCCCAACATAGTTGGTTGGATTGGAACCCGTGGGCTCAAGGGTTGGTCGCTCTATTGGTGCTGGGCAAGTTGCCCTGGCAAGGCTCTTGCCGGGGCCACGGAGGCCGTCCCGGCAAGGGTCCTATCGGGGGAGTCCACCTTGCCCTCCTTTGCTCTTTGTGTTTTCTGGTCTTGGTGTGGCCTCTGATCGCCTTGTGCCTTTGGCTTCTCTCTGGTTTCCCTCCTCTGCCCTATGTAGCGTGGCCGTGGGCGCAGCTCTGACTGTATGTGCACAAGTAAAGGGGTACAAAGAGTGCCCCTACTTTACTACACGGACAGGATCCCCCGGGCCTGGGCCACACATAAGCGCGACACATTGTTGGGCCAGGCCCAGAATGGTGCGCGGGTAGTCGGGGCGGGATTTTACCGCAGTAATTTTTCGTCCGCCACGCTTCCCCACGACCTACGTGCAACGTGGGGGGTCGTGCGTGACGTGGGGTCATGCATGGGGCGGTTCCCGCATGCATGCATCACGTCGCAATTAATGGGAAAAGGGGTGGCCCGCGCCTTCCCCGTAAAAAGGAATAACCGTGGGCGCGCTGCTCATTTACCCTCCGTGCCTTCCCCAATCTCGGAACTGTCGTCCCCTTCTCCTTCCTTCGCAAGCCTCCGCCTTCGCTCGTCGCCACGGCATCTTCGCCATCTGCCATTCCTCGCTTCCCGCAGCCGCCATGGCACCCGAGACTAGCAGAGGCAAGGGAGTGGCCAAGGACGTCAGCGAGAAGGAGCCACTAGAGAGCGGGTTGGCGGTGCGGCGAACGCAGCACGCCTACTTGCTGTCGATGGTCGACGCGGTCGAACTCCGGGACTACTTCAAGCACCTATGGGGGTGCAAGACGGGAAGCGAGACGATGGGGAATCCGGCCACGCGCGTCATCCCCACCGCCTTCACCGAAGCCGGCCTAAATCGGTACCCGTTCTTCGTCGACTACTTTTCTTGCGGCCTCTGCCCCCCTTCTCTGATTTCTTCAGTGACATCATGCACACCTACGGCTTCCACCTTCTGGATTTCACTCCAAATGTCGTGCCATGCATGGCTCTCTTTGCGCACCTCTGCGAGGGTTTCACCGGGGTGCATCCCAACACGTCGCTCTTCCACCACTATTTCTTCTCCCGCATCCAAAAGGGGGCGCCATTTCCGGTTGCGTCGCCTGGATCCCTAGGACCCAGGAGAAAGAGACATACCCGGACGGCGCCCAGAAGGAGAGGTGGGAGAAGTGGCGAGGCCGGTGGTGCTGGATTGAGGAGGACCCACCAGCATTCTGCGAGGTTCTCCAGGCGCCGCCGGTCCGCAGAAGCGACTAGAGCAACGTCGATGTCGACGACAAGAAACTCACGGTTGACAGCACGAGGATCCTTCATCTCACCGAGGACGGGCTCACCCTTGAGATGATCGGGGCGGATTTCATCCGACGCCGAATCGCTCCGCTGCACAACAAGGGGAGGCCGGCGTGGCTCTTCACGAATGCCGCCGACGTCATGAGGCTCTGCCCCGGCCTGGACCACAACTTCATGGTGATGGAGCACGCCCACTTCTTCCAGCGGCTCTTTCAGCTCAACATGAACCGCCATGGCGAGGTCGAGCGGTTCGGCAAGGCCGCGAAGGCCGGCAAGGTCGCCAAGGGGCCCTTGTTCAAGTTGCCGGCGGGGGTGGTCCCGCTGTGCAACAATTTGCATCGGAGCGACATCATTGCCATGATGCCGGAGTTCAACGTGCACAGCCTCATCCCAAATTGGGACGAGCCGCCGGAGGAGCAGGTGCAGGAGTTTTTCGACACCCTGGAGGAGAAGTACGTCACCGCCGAGCCTCGGCTCATCCAGGACACCACCCAGGCGGAGCTGGACTACATCGCTGCCAAGGCGGTGGATGCAAAGCTCGCCAAGGAGGCCGGCAGCACCGGCGGCGCGGAGGACAAGGCCGCGGCAGAAGCGGAGGAGAAAGAGCTCGCCTAGTGGGTGAAGGCCGCTGGGGAGGCTAGCAGCGCCGGCGCCGGGGCCCCTCTCGTCGAGGATGTGGTCGACGAGTCATCGGAGGAGGAGGCCGAGGCCGTTGACCTACCGGCCATGCGGAGTTGGCGAGTCCTACGGCGGGCTACCTCTGGCAAGCCGGTTCCGCCCGGCAGGGTCATGCAGCCCCGGCAAGCCCAGGAGGCGTCCGCGTGCCAAACAAGGGCCGCGGCTGCGAAGAAATCGGTGAAGGCCGCGATGGCGATGAAGAAGGCAACTACCTCTTCCTCGTCCAAGCGCCCTCGGACTCCATCAGCCTCCCCTCCTCCGGCTGATGTTGACGCGGAGGTCTTCTTCAACTTCGGGTCCCTTAGCCCAAGGAGGAAGAGGAAGGCAGCAGAGGAGGAGGTGGAGGACGAGTAAGTATCTTGCTCTTTTCTGCCATTTCGGTATCCTCAACCTCTGCCGCTTGTCTTGACATGTTCTTCATCTTTGTAGGGATGTGGAGACACTGGCCCAGAGGGTGAAGAGGGCCCGAGCTTCGCCGAGTGGCCAGCCCCTGGCCGGTACTTCCGGCACACTGCTGGTGGTCTTGAGCACCCCGGACAGCAGCCCCCGGCACAGCCCGCAGCGTAAGCTCATCACTGACCCCTCGTCGACATGTGTTGGTGGTACGATCCTTCGGTGCTGACCTTGCCGTGGGTGCAGGAGGAGGACAACAGTAGGAGGAGCCACATAGGGCTACCCCCAACAAGCCACCCCCATCAACCACGCCGCCCCGAGGGGCGTCCCTGGCAAGGGCGCCAAGCACTGAGCCCATGCACACGGAGGAGGAGGAGGCAAACTCGGGCGCTGGTGGCTTTGCCTTGGCGCCAAATGTTGGCAGGGAGGGGACCTCTCCTTCTCAGCCCGGCACGGGTAAGTTACTCACCTTCCGTCCCTGTTCTCTTCTTTTTGTTCTCTCTGAATCTTGATCTGGGCCTTGCCTCATCCCCTTGTCGGTATCTAGATTTCCCTCGGTGGACCCAGAGGACATCGACACCGTCATCGAGGATGTCACCAAGGATGCCGCGGCGGAGGCCGAGAAGATTGCTGCTGAGGAGACTGCCAAGGGCGCTTTTGAGGACGCCGCCAAGGGGCCTGCCGGGGAGCCCGACAAGGCTACAACCGAGGAGGCCGGCAAGGGGCTTGCTAGGGAGGCCGGCATGGCTGCTGCTGAGGAGGAGTTGGTTGATGACCAGCCTTCCTCCTCCGCTGCCTCTGGCTCCGGCGGGTATCTGAGGGTAGGGGACAACCTTTTCGTCCACCTTCCAGGGGCGTCGAGCTCCAGGGGGCCCGTCGAGGGAGAGGTGTTCGACAAGGAGGTGCTTGTTGCCGCCGGGCTAGAGGTTGTCAATGAGCCGAGCACCGGCGACAACGGTGCTCAGGAGGAGCGGCTTCTCCAGGCCATGGTCGCCAATTTTTGGAAGCACCAAGTGCTCCATCGCGCCCGCCTGGACAAGGCCAAGTCCAGGATGGCAACGGTGGACAAGGCGGAGGCGTACCTCAAGGTGTGGTTCGCCGAGACGCAGACTTGGTTCCGCCAGGCTTGTGAGGAGCTAAAGGTCGCCCAGGGTGAGTTGGCCAAGCGCGACGTGGAGCTCACCATGAAGCGGGCCGACATCAAGAAGGCCCAGGAGACGGCGGAGAGCTTGGCTGCCGCAGCCGAGGCCGCTCGGACCCAGCACCAGGCTGCGGTGAACTCCCAGGAGGAGGACCTTGCCGCGTGTGAGGAGAAGCTTGCCACAATGCTCCACGGCAAGGATGAGGAGGTGGAGAAGGTTGTCGCGCAGTAGACCCGGGAGATGGAGTAGAGGCACAAAGAGGCGCTCGATGCCCAGGCTCTGGTTCACGCCGGCAGGGTGAAAGATCTGGAGGTGGAGCGGGATGAGCTGAAGGACCACGCCCTGAAGCTATCCAACGAGAAGGACACACTCAACGGCGCCCTGACGGAGGCGCAAGGCGCGGCTGTTGGCAGGGCCGGGGAGCTCTCCGAGGCCAACAACTCCATCAAAGACCTGAAGCTGAAGCTGGAGGGCCTTGAGGGGATGCTCTTAGAGGCCAGGGCTCGGAAGGAGACCTTGGCCAAGGATTTGGAGGCCGAGAAGCTGCAGCGGAAGAATGAAGCCGCCAACCACAAGAATTTTGTGGATGGCGAGAATCGCTGGATCAGCCGCCTCGAGGATGTCGCCGGCGGGATCACCATGCAGCTGGCCACCATGGGTATGCCAAACATGAGGTATGCCCCGGATCGCAGCACGACCTCCAACGCCAGGCTGACCCTATTCTTCGAGGGTGTCCTCGGGTGTAACGCCCCGGATGTAACTTTCCATTATTGTAACTCCAACTCTTGCCATTTCCGGCTATGTGATATGTTATTTCCTTCGTGGTTGGGTTTTTGTCTTTCATTTTGCATTTTGTTCATGTCATGCATCTCATCTCATAGCATCATGCGCATTGCATCGGCATGTTTTCATAAAACTCGTAGCCGTTCGTAGTTGCCCTTTCTCTCTTTGCCTCTGTTGTTATTTTGTTAGGCCCTTGTCCTCGTTGACCTCTCTCAGACCCCTCGTGTGCGTGTCCGAAACTTACCCGAACCCGAACCGGTCTATCGTTACCATTGGATTCGGATCATCCCCAAACATCTATAAAACATCTCCGTTTTCTTAATTGGACTTCCTAACCTATATTTTTCTCAGCCGTCCGATTACGATCGTTGGGACGAGGTAGCCCCAAACCTCTCCTCACATCCTATATAATCAGATCAAACCATAGCCCCTAGCTGTCTCATCCACCCTTTCCCATCGTGCCGCCGCCAGCCAACCAACCTCCCCCCTTCTTCCTCGGGATCCTCCCAGATCCACCCAACCGGATCGCTCCGACCAGCTCCCTTGTTTTCCGCCGCCACCCAATTACAGCAAGCCACCACCTTCTTCTCCTCGTCTCTGCAGCGAACCCAACCAGCACCTCCAGCGCCTCCCCGACGGCCTCCTCTCCGCCGAACTAGGCCAGTGCCGCCGCTCGCCCTACCTTCTTCTCCTCCTTCCCGCAATCTCCCTTTCCCTCCAATCTCTAACCTCTCGGACCTCTCTCTTTTCCTCAACAGGAGTTGCCGCAGCCGTTGTCGTTCCTGGCCTCGCTTGCATCATGTTGCCGCGTTGACCGAGACTGCGTCGGCCTCCAGCCAGCGTCAAGTCGCTTGCCTCAAGCTTCACAAACGCTCATAGTTCAAGCTCGCGCCCGCGCTTCCTCTCCTCTGCCTCGGAGCCGCTGTCTCTGCCTGTTTTCTCGTCGTCGGCCGGCTTCTGATGCCACGGGGACAGCCGCCCCGCGCCAAGTCCCTCAGCTTCGTCCTCCAGCGAGGAATCAGCATCCCACGCCCGGATCCGTCTGCCTTCGCGCCTCCCCCGCCTTGGATCCGGCCATCCCCGACATGCCGTCCCCTTTATCCCACAGCCAGCCGCGCCAAGTCCCTCGTCGCGCCTTTCACCAAGACCAGCTCTGCCTCACGCCAGAGTTGACCCAGCCGAGCGCCTCCTCTGTTGACCCACGACCCCGAGCTCCCACGCCGACCCCTCTCCATCCTCCCGCTTGCCGGAGTCCCACCTGCGTCCGTCCAGTGCCTGCTATCTTCCTATGCTTCGAAGACGAACAAGGCGCGCCCCCTCGTTGACTTGCCCCACGCCAGCGTGGACGATCGCCACGTGGCCCACGCAAGGCCTCCTCTGCCCCATCTCCAGCAACGGCAGCCTAGCCTCCTCTTCCTCAACCGGGCCTTAGCCCATGGGTGAGCTGCCCCAGTGCCTGCCCTGTTCTGCCCCTCTTTCAGATTCGGTCCGCATATATATTTTTCCCTGCCTGCGAATTTTGTCATTATCCAGGATTTACAGATTTGCATAAATCCCCTCCATGTTCATGCATTTAATAACTCATGAACCGTGCATCAGACTAAAATAATTTATATATGTAAAATGTTTAGAATTTCATCTAGTTTCACATTGTGCCACTTTCATCCATGTTTAAAATGTTTAAACTTGTTGTTTGTTTAATTTTGCTTAAATGCTATGTTAAAATGATTTATTTTAACTAAATAACCGGAGCTCGGTTTTAAATAAACTTTATATGTAAATGGGGTGGAAAAATGCCTAGTTTAACATGGTGCACTTTATTTTGCTGTTTAACAACATTAAAATTGTGTTTAGGGCAGAACAGTGCCAAATTCGAAATATGCATATGGGGATTTTCCAGAATTGTTATCTGTTGTTCCGGCCTCATTTAAACTTGCCTAGATAGGTAGTTTTATTTTGCTTCACTTCTTTCCATGTTTAACAACATTTAATATTGTTGTGTACCTAAACGAGAGCGAACTAAATATGTCAATGTGGTGTTTTGTCAATATGCAACTCGTTGCATATTGAGCTCCACTTAACTTGTAGTGTTGTTTGTTGCACTTTGCCATGCCATGCCTCTTTAAACCGAACATGCATCATACTTGGTTGAGCATCATGCCTTGTTATGTGTTGTGTGTTTACCATATTGTTTGCTTCTTTCCGGTTGTGCTCCTTCTCGATAGTTCCTGTTTCGTTGCGACCGTGAGGACTCGTTTGCCTACGCTTGGCTCGTCTTCGTCCGTTCGTCTTCTTCACGGACTCGTTCTTCTTCCTAGCGGGATTTCAGGCAAGATGACCGTTACTCTGGATCTTACTACTATCATTGCTATGCTAGTTGCTTCGTTCTATCGCTATGTTACGCTACCTATCATCTGTTCTTCAAGCCTCCCAAATTGCCATGTCAGCCTCTAACATTTTCACCCTTCCTAGCAAACGGTTGTTTGGCTATGTTACCGCTTTTGCTCAGCCCCTCTTATAGTGTTGTTAGTTGCAGGTGAAGTTGAAGATTGCTCCATGATGGACAGGATTATGTTGGGATATCACAATATCTCTTATTTAATTAATGCATCTATATACTTGGTAAAGGGTGGAAGGCTCGACCTTATGCCTGGTGTTTTGTTCCACTCTTGCCGCCCTAGTTTCCATCATACCGGTGTTATGTTCCTTGATTTTGCGTTCCTTACGCGGTTGGGTGATTTATGGGACCCCCTTGACAGTTCGCTTTGGATAAAACTCCTCCAGCAAGGCCCAGCCTTGGTTTTACCATTTGCCTCACCTAAGCCTTTTTCCCTTGGGTTTCCGGAGCCCGGGGTCATCTTTATTTACCCCCCCCCCCCCGGGGCCAGTTCTCCTCCGAGTGCTGGTCCAAACCGAGCGATGTTCGGTGCCCCTTGGGCAATCAGGGTCTATGCCAGCCCGATGTCTTACTCATCCGGTGTGCCCTGAGAACGAGATATGTGTAGCTCCTATCGGGATTTGTCGGCACATCGGGCGGCTTGGCTGGTCTTGTTTTACCATTGTCAAAATGTCCTGTAAACCGGGATTCCGAGACTGGTCGGGTCTTCCTGGGAGAAGGAATATCCTTCGTTGACCGTGAGAGCTTGTGATGGGCTAAGTTGGGACACCCCTGCAGGGAATAAACTTTCGAGAGCCGTGCCCGCGGTTATGTGGCATATGGGAATTTGTTAACGTCCGGTTGTAGATAACTTGACACCTGATTCGAATTAAAACGCATCAACCGCGTGTGTAGCCGTGATGATTTCTTTTCGGCGGGGTCCGGGAAGTGAACACGATTTTTTTGGGTTATGTTTGATGTAAGTAGGAGTTCAGGATCACCTCTTGATCATTGCTAGCTTCACGACTGTTCCGTTTGTTCTCTTCTCGCTCTTATTTGCATATGTTAGCCACCATATCATGCTTAGTTGCTGCTGCAACCTCACTACTTTACTCCCCTTCCTTACCCATTAAGATTTGCTAGTCTTGATACCCATGGTAATGGGATTGCTGAGTCCTCGTGGCTCATAGATTACTACAACAACAGTTGCAGGTACAGGTTATGCGATGATCATGACGCGAGAGTGATGTTTGCTTGTTTTGGAGTTCTTCTTCTGCTTCTTCTTCGATCAGGGGATAGGTTCCAGGTCGGCAGCCTGGGCTAGCAGGGTGGATGTCGTTTGAGCTTCTGTTTGTGTTTCATCCGTAGTCGGATGTTGCTCTTATGTATGATGATGTTGTATTCTTGCGGCATTTGTATGCCTTGTATGTATCCCCATCCATTATGTAATGTTGATGTAATGATATCCACCTTGCAAAAGCATCTCAATATGCGGTTCTATCCTTGGTGGGACCATCAAGTCTCTTTAGGATAGTATCGCATATTGGGCGTGACATCGGGGCCCTGGAGCAGCTCCCCTCCGATCGGGGCGGCCTCTCTGGCCGACGAGTCCCGGAGGCTTTGCCGGGGTGCCACGACCAAGGTCCTCACCAAGGTGGCGTACTGGAACCTCGACATCAACTTCGACGCCGTGCTGGAGAGCTTGTCGGAGGGTGCTGACCTCACAGCGCTCAAGGAGCGTGTCAAGCCCATCATCAGCTGCATCGGCGGAATTGAGAGGGTGGAGGGCCAGCACCGGGATTTGGCACCCCGTTTCTCATCACCGCTACAGGTTCATGACCAAGAAAATTTCTATCTTTAGTTAGAACCGCCACAACAATGGATGTAATATAAATCTGTAGTACTTTTGATATTATGCATGTTACTTCCCTGTTCGATTTTACTTTGTACGTCCACCCTGCGTTAACCGGGTAGGCTCGTCGGCGCGTAAATCCAGGGCGGCGTCTCAAGGACGGATCCCCAATGGCCTACCGGGTGTGCTTACTACCGGGCGAAACACCTTGATGCCCCCAACACGGCCGCTCGAACTGTCGAGCTTGACTCGAGTCAGAATCGAGAGTGTTGCCGGTTGCGGAAGGCTACCCTACCACTCTAGACACAACCGCTTGAGCTATTGAGCAGGCTCGAAACAGAACAAGGGCGTTGCCAATCACGGGAGGGCCCCTTTGCATGCAGGTTTTACATACAAACAACAAGATCTCCGAGGGGAACAACCTTATATAAAAAGGAACAATTTAAAGTTCAGTATGACTTAGCTTTCCTGTCGCCCTACTGGCGCCCTTCGCGCTTGCAGGTGGCGTCATCCTCTCGGCCATCTTCTTCTTTGGAAGCCATGGCCATGAGGAACTGCTAAACCATATTCCCACAACTATGCCCCCTACCTGGCGCGCCAAAGATGTCGGTGGGAACCACACCTATGGGATCACTGGAATCCCTTCTACGGTCGGCGGGTGCGGGGTTGTGAGAAGAGCAGGTCCAGGAGCCAGCACAAGGATCATTTACCCAGGTTCGGGCCGCGAGGATGCGTAAAACCCTAATCCTGCTTTGGTGGATGTATTGAGTGTTCTTGAGCTTTTGAACTAGCTACGGTGGCTACGTAGTTCCAAAAAGCCGAATCCCTCTCCAGTATGCCTTGGGCCTCCTTTTATAGGTGAAAAGGGGTTGCCACAGTAGCACACGGGAGGTGGAAAGGCATATAGTGCGCGAGCTTATCGCCCGACATTACGGGACAAAGCGCATTAAATGCGCTACTTAGGTGTCCGTTAGCTTTATCGGGGATGGGAACAAGGCCCGTCCCATCCGTCGCTGCTCCGTCCTGCTTCGACACGCGCCCAAGCCAGCGATGCCTGCGATGCCATGTAGGCAGGCAGGCTACGGAGGTGGCGCGGTGGCAGGTCTTCAAAAGATCTGCATGCCACCACGCAGGTGCTTGCTGAGTTGGTATGGAAGTTGCATGCTGCCAAGCGGGTGCCTGCCCAGCTGGTTGGGCTGGCAGCTGCATGTGAATGGTGGTGGAGCCTTGGTTGGTGCAGGCCTGGCAGTGGCCCTGCTGGCGCTTCTCGGCAAGGGCCTTGCCGGGGGCCCGACAAGGGTCTTTACGTGGCGTCGCAGTCGTCCCCGGCAAGGTGCTTGCCGGAGGTCTTATGGACCTCCTTGGCTAGGATCCCACCGAGGGTCGCCATCTTCTGGTCCTCATCTGATCTTGTGTGTTTATGATCTTGACAAAGATCTGCATGCCACCACGGAGGTGCCTCCCGAGCCCTGGCCCCAACGTAGTTGGTTGGGTTGGAGCCCGTGGGCTCAAGGGTGGCTCGCTCTGTTGGTGTCGGGAAAGTTGCCCCGACAAGGCTCTTGCCGGGGCCGCGGAGGCCGTCCCGGCAAGGGTCCTGCCGGAGGTGTCCACCTTGCCCTCCTTTGCTCTTCGTGTTTTCTGGTCTTCGTGTTGCCTCTGATTGTCTTGTGCCTTTGGCTTCTCTCCTATTTCTATTCTCTGCCCTGCTTAGCGTGGCCGTGGGCACGGCTCTGACTGTGCGTGCATAAGTAAAGGGGTACAAAGGAGTGCCCCTACTTTAGTATGCTGACATGGTCACACACCCAAGGTGAATGGTTTATTGAATCTTGATCGTAGTGATACACATATTCATAATATTGATGCCAAAAGATGCAAAGTTGATAATGATAGTGCAACATATTTGTGGCACTACCGTTTAGGTCATATTGGTGTAAAGCACATGAAGAAACTCCATGTTGATGGGCTTTTGGAATCACTTGATTATGAATCACTTGATGCTTGCAAACCATGCCTCATGGGCAAGATGACTAAGACTCCATTCTCCGGAACAATGGAGCGAGCAACTGACTTATTGGAAATAATACATACTGATGTATGCGGTCCGATGAGTGTTGACGTTCACGGCAAGTATTGTTATGTTCTGACCTTCACAGATGATTTGAGCAAATATAGGTATATCTACTTGATGAAACACAATTCTAAAACATTTGACAAGTTCAAAGAATTTCAGAGTCAAGTAGAGAATCATCATAACAAGAAAATAAAATTTCTATGATCTAATCGCAGAGGCGAATATTTGAGTTGCGAGTTTGGCCTTCAATTAAAACAATGTGGAATAGTTTCACAAACTCATGCCACCTGGAACACCACAGCATAATGGTGTGTCCGAACGTCATAACCATACTTTATTGGATATAGTGCAATCTATGATGTCTCTTACTGATTTACCACTATCGCTTTGGGGTTATGCATTAGAGACAGCTACATTCACTTTAAATAGGGCAACATCTAAATCCTTTGAGACGACACCGTATGAATTATGGTTTGGCAAGAAACCTAAGCTGTCGTTTCTTAAAGTTTGGAGTTGCGATGCTTATGTGGAAAAGTTTCAACCTGATAAGCTCGAACCCAAATCGGAGAAGTGCGTCTACATAGGATACCCAAAAAGAAATTGTTGGGTACACCTTCTATCACAGATCCGAATGCAAGATATTCGTTGCTAAGAATGGATCCTTTCTAAAGAAAGAGTTTCTCTTGAAAGAAGTGAGTGGGAGGAAAGTAGAACTTGATGAGGTAATTGTACCTGCTCCCGAATTGGAAAGAAGTTCATCACAAAAATCAGTTCTAGTGATGCCTACACTAATTAGTGAGGAAGTTAATGATGATGATCATGAAACTTCAGATCAAGTTACTACCGAACCTTGTAGGTTAGCCAGAGTAAGGTTCGCACCAGAGTGGTACGGTAATCCTATTCTAGAGGTCATGTTACTTGACCATGATGAACCTACGAACTATGAGAAAGAAATAATGAGCCCAGATTCCGCAAAATGGCCTGAGGCCATGAAATCTGAGATGGGATCCATGTATGAGAACAAATTGTGGACTTTGGTTGATTTACCCGATGATCGGTGAGCCATTGAGAATAAATGGATCTTCAAGAGGAAGACGGACGCTGATGGTAGTGTTACTATCTACAAAGCTCGACTTGTCGTGAAAGGTTTTTGACAAGTTCAACGTGTTGACTACGATGTAATTTTCTCACTCGTAGCGATGCTTAAGTCTGTCCGAATCATGTTAGCAATTGGCGCATTTTATGAAATCTGGCAAATGGATAACAAAACTGCACTCCTTAATGGATTACTTAAAGAAGAGTTGTATATGATGCAACTAGAAGGTTTTGTCGATCCTAAAGGCGCTAACAAAGTGTGCAAAGCTCCAACGATCCATCTATGGACTGGTGCAAGCATCTCGGAGTTGGAATATATGCTTTGATGAGTTGATCAAAGCATATAGTTTTATACAGACTTGCGGTGAAGCCTGTATGTACAAGAAAGTGAGTGGGAGCACTACAACTTTTCTGATAAGTATATTGTTGATCGGAAATGATGTAGAATTTTCTAGAAAGCATAAAGGGTGTTTGAAAGGAGTTTTTCAAAGAAAGACCTCAGTGAAGCTGCTGACATATTGAGCATCAAGATCTATAGAGATATATCAAGACGCTTGATAAGGTTTTTCAATGAGTACATACCTTGACAAGTTTTTGAAGTAGTTCAAAATGGAACAGTCAAAGAAAGAGTTCTTGCCTATGTTCCAAGGTGTGAAGTTGAGTAAGACTCAGAGCTCGACCACGGCAGAAGATAGAGAGAGAATGAAGTCATTCCCTATGCCTCAGTCATAGGTTCTATAAACTATGCCATGTTGTGTACCACACCTATTGTATACCCTGCCCTGAGTTTGGCAAGGGAGTACAATTTTGATCTAGGAGTAGATCACTGGACAGCGGTCAAAAATATCCTTAGAGGACTAAGGAAATATTTCTCGGTTATGGAGATGATAAAGAGTTCGTCGTCAAAAATTACGTCGATGCAAACTTTGACACCGATCTGGGTGACTCTAAGTCACAATCTGGATACATATTGAAAGTGGGAGCAATTAGCTAAAGTAGCTCCGTGTAGAGCATTGTAGACATAGAAATTTGCAAAATACATATGGATTGAATTTGGCAGACCCGGTGACTAAATTTCTCTCACAAGCAAAACATGATAACACCTTAGTACTCTTTGGGTGTTCATCACATGGCGATGTGAACTATATTACTGACTCTAGTAAACCCTTTGAGTGTTGGTCACATGACTATGTGAACTACGGGAGTTAATCACATGGTGATGTGAACTATTGGTGTTAAATCACATGGCGATGTGAACTAGATTATTGACTGTAGTGCAAGTGGGAGACTGGAGGAAATATGCCCTAGAGGCAATAATAAAGTTATTATTTATTTCCTTATTTCTTGATAAATATTTATTATTCATGCTAGAATTGCATTAACCGGAAACTTGATGCATGTGTGAATACATAGACAAAATAGAGTGTCCCTAGTATACCTCTACTTGACTAGCACGTTAATCAAAGATGGTTAACTTTCCTAGCCATAGACATGTGTTGTCATTTGATGAACAGGGTCACATCATTAGAGATTGATGTGATGGACAAGACCTATTCGTTAGCTTAGCATAATGATCGTTTAGTTTTATTGCTATTGCTTTCTTCATGACTTATACCTGTTCCTCTGACTATGAGATTATGCAACTGCCGAATACTGGAGGAACACTTTGTGTGCTATCAAATGTCACAACATAACAGGGTGATTATAAAGATGCTCTACAGGTGTCGCCAAAGGTGTTGGTTGAGTTGGCATAGCTCGAGATTAGGATTTGTCACTCCGTGTGTCGGAGAGGTATCTCTGGGCCCTCTCGGTAATGCACATCACTATAAGCCTTGCAAGCTTTGTGACTAATGAGTTAGTTGTAGGATGATGCATTACATAACGAGTAAAGAGACTTGCCGGCAATGAGATTGAACTAGGTATGAGGATACCGACGATCGAATCTCGGGCAAGTAACATACCGATGACAAAGGGAACAACGTATGTTTTTATGCAGTTTGACTGATAAAGATCATCGTAGAATATGTAGGAGCCAAAATGAGCATCCAGGTTCCGTTATTGGTTATTGACCGGATATGTGTCTCGGTCATGTCTACATAGTCTCGAACCCGTAGGGTCCACACGCTTAACGTTCGATGACGATTTGTATTATGAGTTATGTGATTTGATGTACCGAATGTTGTTCGGAGTCCCGGATGAGATCACGGACATGACGAGGAGTCTTGAAATGGTCAAGACGTAAAGATCGATATATTGGAAGGCTATATTCGGACATCGGAAAGGTTCCGAGTGATTCGGGTATTTTTCAAAGTACTGGAGAGTTACGGGAATTCGCCGGTACAAGTAATGGGCCTTATTGGGCTTTAGTGGAGAGAGCAGAGAAGGCCAAGAGGTGGCGCGCGCCTCCCCCTTCCCAAACCGAATTGGACAAGGGGTGGGGGCGCAGCCCCCCTTTCCTTCTCCCTCTCCCTCTCTTTCCTTCTCTCCTACTCCGAATAGGAAAGAGGAGGGGAATCCTACTTGGACTGGGGAGTCCTAGTAGGATTCCCCACATCTGGCGCGCCCCCCTTGGGTTGGCCACCTCTTCCCTCCCTTCCTTTATATACGTGGCCAGGGGGCACCCCAAAGGCACTCCAAGACTTGTCTTAACCGTGTGCGGTGCCCCTCTCCACAGTTACACACCTTAGTCATATCGTTGTAGCGCTTAGGCGAAGCCCTGCGCCGGTAACTTCATCATCACCGTTGCCATGCCGTCGTGCTGACGGAACTCTCCTTCGGCCTCAACTGGATCAAGAGTACGAGGGATGTCATCGAGCTGAATGTGTGCTGAAAACGGAGGTGCCGTACGTTTGGTGCTAGGATCGGTCGGATCGTGAAGACGTACGACTACATCAACCGCGTTGATATAACGCTTCCGCTTTCGTTCTACGAGGGTACGTGGACACACTCTCCCCGCTCGTTGCTATGCATCACCTAGATAGATCTTGCGTGATTGTAGGAAATTTTTGAAATACTGCGTTCCCAACAGTGGCATCCGAGCCAGGTCTATGCGTAGATGTTATATGCACGAGTAGAACACAAAGAGTTGTGGGCGATAATAGTCATAGTGCAAAAAAGTTTATCATTCTATACTGTAGCAAATCACTAAAATTACTATTCAACATTGCATACTAAATGCCTCTGCATATTTAATACTCATATCCTCAAATAGAATCATTAAACAAGCAAACATATGCAAATATTGCAAACATATAATAGCAATCTGCCAAAACAGTATAGTCTGTAGAGAATGCAAGAGTGCCAATACTTCTCTAACTCCAAAAGTTATGAAAATTTACCAAACTGTAGAAAATTTATCATAGCTTATTATGCATAAAGTTTCAACATTTTATCATATTCTAACTTCTCTAGGGAATTTTTGCAACAGTGGTAAACTTTCTGTTTTCAAACAACAACATGTAGACTTGTAAAATAAGCATGGTGAAGGCCATCCTTTACATTTTTATTGAAAAGAAAGATGCAAAACATTACTCTAAATAATAGAAAGCAAATAAAAATAAAATAAAATTATGCTCCAAGCAAAACTCATATCATGTGATGAACGAAAACATAGCTCCAAGTGAGGTTACCGATAATGTTAAAGACGAAAGAGGGGATGTCTTCCGGGGCATCCACAAGCTTAGTTCCTTGTATATTCCTTGGATATTAACTTGGGTTGCCTTGGGCATCCCCAAGCTTAGGGTCTTGTCACTCCTTATTCTCCTCATATCGATATATAACCCAAAACTTGAAAACTTCAATCACACAAAACTTAACGGAACTTCGTGAGATAAGTTAGTATGATAAAGTGCAAACCATTTCACTTTGGTACTGTAAAAGACAAGATTCATAATTGTTTCCACACAATTCCTACTGTAGAAAATCATTTCCATAATTTATATTGAGCAATATAAGCCATAGAAACTAGGAAACAAGCAAACTATGCATTGAAAACAGAACGGTCTATAGTAATCTCTACTAAAACCGTATTTTTGCTACTCCAACAATTATGAAAGAAATTAAGAACACATGAGCAATTTGTATATTAAACTTCTTCAAAAAGAATAAACTCAAAAGCAGTCTTCTGTTAAAAACGAGAATTATTTTCGTGAGTGCAGAAGTTTCTTTTTTCAGCAAGATCAAATCAACTATCACCCAACATGATCCCAAAGGCTTTACTTGGCACTTTATTGAAAGAAAAGCAATAAGACATGATTACTATAGTAGCCTAATCATGTGAACACACAAAAATAGTAGGTAAAAGTGTTGGGTTGTCTCCCAACAAGCGCTTTTCTTTAATGCCTTTTAGCTAGGCATGATGATTTCAATGATGCTCACATAAAAGATATGGATTGAAATATAAACAGAGCATCATGAAAAATATGAAGAGCACATTTAATCCCAACCCACTTCCTATGCATAGGGATTTTGTGAGCAAACAATTTATGGGAGCAAGAATCAACTAGCATAGGAAGGCAAAACAAGCATAACTTCAAGATTTTCAACACATAGAGAGGAAACTTGATATTATTACAATTCCTATAAGCATAAGTTCCTCCCTCATAATAATTTTCAGTAGCATCATGAAGAAATTCAACAGTATAACCATCACATAAAGCATTCTTTTCATGACACAAAATCATAGAAAACTTATTACTCTCCACATAAGGAAATTTCTTTTCATCAATAGTAGCGGGAGCAAACTCAACAAAATAACTATCAGGAGAGTGAAAATTAAAATCATGATGACAAGTTTCATGGTTATCATTATTCTTTAAAGCATAGATGTCATCACCATAATCATCATAGATAGCAACTTTTTTATCTTAGTCAATTGAAGCCTGATCCAAAATGGTGGATTCATCACTAAATAAAGTCATGACCTCTCCAAATCCACTTTCATCATTATAATCATCATAAATAGGAGGCATGCTATCATCATCATAATTTTTCTCATCAAAACTTGCGGGACCCAAAATATCAGCTTCATCAAATATAGCATCCCCAAGCTTATAGCTTTTCATATCGTTAGCATCATGGATATTCAAAGAGTTCATACCAACAACATTGCAATCACTCTCATCATTCAAATATTTTGTCCCAAACATTTTATTGACTTCTTCTTCTAACAATTGAGCACAATTTTCCGATCCATCATTTTCAAGAAAGATATCATAAAGATGATCAATAATATGATGCAACCTCAATTACATATATTTTTTGTAGTTTTCTTTTAAGAACCAAACTAGTGATAAAACAAGAAACTAAAAGATTCAATTGCAAGATCTAAAGAGATACCTTCATGCACTCACCTCCCCGCAACGGCGCCAGAAAAGAGCTTGATGTCTACTACGCAACTTTATTCTTGTAGACACGTGTTGGGCCTCCAAGCGCAGAGTTTTGTATGACAGTAGCAATTTTCCCTCAAGTGGATGACCTAAGGTTTATCAATCCGTGGGAGGTGTAGGATGAAGATAGTCTCTCTCAAACAACCCTACAACCAGATACAAGAAATCTCTTGTGTCCCCAACACACCCAATACAATGGAAAATTGTATAGGTGCACTAGTTCGGTGAAGAGATGGTGATAGAAGTATAATATGGATGGTAGAGATATATTTTTATAATCTGAATAAATAAAAACAGTAAGATAGAAAATAGTAAACGGGCACAAAAACGGTATTGCAATGCTTGAAAATGAGGCCTAGGTTTCGTACTTTCGCTAGTGCAATCTCTCAACAATGCTAATATAATTGGATCATATAACCATCCCTCAAAGTGCGATGAAGAATCACTCCAAAGTTCCTATCTAGCGGAGAACATCAAAATAAATTGTTTGTAGGGTACGAAACCACCTCAAAGCTATTCTTTTCGTTTGATCTATTCGAGAGTTCATACTAAAATAACATAAAGCTATTCTTTCTACTCGATCTATCCTAGAGTTTGTACTAAAATAACACCAAAGCAAATTCATATTCACAATACTCAATCCAACACAAAGAACTTCAAAGAGTGCCCCAAGATTTCTATCGGAGAAACGAATACAAGAACATGCATCAACCCCTATGCATAGATTACCCCAATGTCATCTCGGGAATCCGTGAGTTCAGTGCCAAAACATATATCAAGTGAATCAATACGATACCCCATTGTCACCAGGAGTATTCAATTGCAAGACATATATCAAGTGTTCTCAAATCCATAAAAGCATTCAATCCGATAACAACGAAATCTCAATGGGAAAATCAATTCAGCACAATAAGATAAAGAGGGGAAAACACCATATGATCCGACTACATTAACAAAGCCCGCGATACATAAAGACCGTGACATCTCAAGAACACGAGAGAGAGAGAGAGAGAGAGAGAGATTAAACACATAGCTACTGGTACAAACCCTCAGCCCCGAGGGTGGACTACTCCCTCCTTATCGTGGTGGCCGCCAGGATGATGAAGATGGCCACCGGTGATGATTCTACCCTCTAGTAGGGTGCTGGAATGGGGGTCTAGATTGGTTTTCAGTGGCTATAGAGGCCTGCGGCGGCGGAACTTCTGATCTAGGTTAACCCCAAGGGTTTTTGGAATTTTTGGGAATTTATAGGGTAAAGAGGGGGTGCGGGAGGCCACCGAGGTGGGCACAACCCACCTGGGTGCACCTGGGCCCCAGGCGTGTCCTGGTGGGTTGTACCCCCTCGGGGCACCCCCAGGTGCTGCTTTGGCCCATTGGTGGTCTTCTGGTCCATAAAAAATCCACAAAAAGTTTCATGGTGTTTGGACTTTGTTTGATATTGATTTCCTGTGAAGTAAAAACATGCAAAAAAAACAACAACTGGCACTTGGCACTATGTCAATAGGTTAGTCCCAAAATATGATATAAAATGACTGTAAATGATTATAAAACACCCAAGAATGATAATATAACAACATGGAACAATCAAAAATTATAGATACGTTGGATACATATCAACGGTTCATTGCGATAAACTGTATGTGTTGAGCCAAGAGAACAGAAATGTTTCACATAAACAAGATGTGTGTAATATGCGGCAAACATCCAATTACATAGGTTGCTAGTACACACATGACATTTCCACACACCAAAGTAAACTATTGAAGGAAATATGCCCTAGAGGCAATAATAAAGTTGTTGTTTATATTTCCTTATATCATGATAAATGTTTATTATTCATGCTAGAATTGTATTAACTAGAAATTTGATACATGTGTGGATACATAGACAAAACACGCCTCTACTAGACTAGCTCGTTAATCAAAGATGGTTAAGTTTCCTAACCATAGACATGTGTTGTCATTTGATGAACGATATCACATCATTAGGAGAATGATGTCATGGACAAGACCCATCCATTAGCTTAGCATAATGATCGTTAAGTTTTATTGCTATTGCTTTCTTCATGACTTATACATATTCCTTTGACTATGAGATTATGCAACTCCCAATACTGGAGGAATACCTTGTGTGCTATCAAACGTCAGAACGTAACTGGGTGATTATAAAGATGCTCTACATGTATCTCCGAAGGTGTTTGTTGGGTTGGCATAGATCGAGATTAGGATTTGTCACTCCGAGTATCAGAGAGGTATCTCTGGGCCCTCTCGGTAATGCACATCATATTAAGCCTTGCAAGCAATGTGACTAATGAGTTAGTTGCAGGATGATGCATTACGGAACGACTAAATAGACTTGCCGGTAACGAGATAACTAGGTATGGAGATACCGACGATCGAATCTCGGGCAAGTAACATACCGATGACAAAGGGAATAACTTATGTTGTCATTACGGTTCGACCAATAAAGATCTTTGTAGAATATGTGGGAGCTAATATGAGCATCTAGGTTCTGCTATTGGTTATTGACTAGAGAGGTGTCTCGGTCATGTCTACATAGTTCTCGAACCCATATGGTCCGCACGCTCGTTCGATGACGATTTGTATTATATGAGTTAAGTGATTTGGTGACCGAATGTTTTTCGGAGTTCCGGATGAGATCATGGACATGACAAGGAGTATCAAAAAGGTCGAGAGGTAGATATTGATATATTGGATGATAGTATTCGGACACCAGAAGTGTTCCGGAGTGTATCAGGTACATATCGGAGTATCGGGGGGTTACCGGAACCCCCCTGGGGAAGATATGGGCAATTTGGGCCATAGGAGGGAGGCACACCAGCCCACAAAGGGGTGGCGCGCCCCCCATAGGGAAGGACGCCGAATTGGACTAGGATAGGGGGGGGGGCGCCGCCCTTTTCTTCTCCCCCTCTCTCTCTTTCCCCCTTTCCCCCTCCGGTAAAAGGAAAGGGGGATCCAACTAGGAGCCCAAGTAGGATTCCTCCTACTTGGGCGCACCTAGGGCCGGCCTCCTCCCCCTCCCTCCTCTATATATGTGGGGAAGGGGGCACCTACAACACACATCAATTGTTCCAAGCCATGTGCGGCGCCCCCTTCCATAGTTTACACCTCCGGTCATATTCACGTAGTGCTTAGGCGAAGCCCTGCGTGGATCTCTTCACCATCACCATCACCACACTGTCGGCTGACGGAACTCTCACTTGAAACTTTGCTGGATCAAGAGTTCAAGGGACGTCATCGAGCTGAACGTGTGTAGAACTCGGAGGTGCCATATGTTCAGTGCTTGATCGGTCGGAACGAGAAGATGTTCAACTACATCAACCATGTTAAAAAAAGCTTCCGCTTTCGGTCTATGAGGGTACGTGGACACACTCTCCCCTTCTCATTGCTATGCATCTCCTAGATAGATCTTGCGTGAGCGTAGGATTTTTTTGAAGTTGCATGTTACGTTTCCCAACAACTATTACATGCATAATTAACTAGGATAAACAATCATCTAATCATCATCTACTTCTTGTGCTAGCTCGATTTTCCTTTTATGCTAAGTTTCCATTAATTGATGGTGTTGTATGAACACGCCACCATTTCTTGTCATTTCCTCACCTATTTCCCGCCATCCAGCAATATTGCGCATAAACCTAGGCGACGCGCGATGCACGGAGGAAACAAGCATAGCTTGTAGCACATCCATATTTTCCAAGCATGCCAACCCACCAAAGCGCCGCCCCTGCCATCAACCTCGTCGACGAGGAAAACAAGAAGGCGCCACGGCCCGTCGAGGTCGAGGTCCTCCCCGACAACGTGATGGACGACACTGTGATGTGCGTCATCGCCAGGGTTGAGCAGACCCTTGGCGCATTGCTCTTCAGCGCCACGGATTGAGATAGGCATGTCAGCACCGAGAGGCTGCAGCTCACCACACAACATGATCGATGGCTCCCCGCAGAGCAAGCTAGGCACGTCCGCATCGATAGTCTGCGGCTCGCCACACGGCGAGACCGTTGGAGCACCACAGAGCGAGAGGCGCTGCGCGTCGCACAGCAAGAGCGGATCCATCGACGCTTTCCTGTTGTCGATAGGGCGTCCCAGATGTGTACACTTTCCATCAGTGCCCCCATTGCTCGCCAGGAGTGGGTAGAGGCCCTCTGCGCCGTACTTGCACTAGAGGCCGGCTGCGCCGAACTTGCATCGGACACCCGCCATGCTGTTCGCTTGGGTTGCGCCATTCGCGTTGTCTGCGGCCCGCTCGATGCCAACGCGCTGGTTGGTAGGCTCGACCGCCTCCTTGGCCCAGGTGTCCACCTGGGCAAAGTAGAGGAACATGGCCGTCGTATCCTCGAGCTGGTAATCTCCGATGAAATAGCCAACTTGGAGCTCGTGATCGCGGTCCAGATGTACCGCGAGCGTGTCGACCGCTTGGACGAACGCCTACACGAGTTTAGGCAGAGCTAAGAGCTACCGTAGGCAAGGGCTGGTCATGGTCTCATGGACATGTTTTATTGTGTTGACTCGTTTTGATGTGGATTGCTATGTATTCACAGCAATCATAATACTTCTCTGTTTCAATGTGTGTAGTCTGTTTTTCGTTCTTATATGTTCTATTTCAATGTGTGTATATACGCTTTCCATTCTTTATATGTGGATGATAACAGCTAGATACAAATTAGTATAAAAAAACAGATAGAAAATGGAATTCATAATATACATCTATATCTATATATATATATATATATTAATTGTTCATTAGTTCATCACAGAATATATATAATATCATCACATATACGTGATGATACTTAACTACTAGGTACAATGGATAAAATTGAAAATGAACAATACTAAAACTAATAATCCCACCTGGGGGCAGTATTCTGGCAGCCCCTCGCCAGCAGCTACCTGGTGCGCGGTGTCTTCCCAGCATGGAGGCAGCACTCCGCTCCTTCGCCTCGCAGCGTTTGACGTACCGATCTGCATCTTGCTGGCGGACGAGCGAAACAATCTTACCATTTCGTTGGGCGCCCACCGGAGCTCCTCGTCGGTGGCACACTGGAGCTTATCATCCCACCTCCATGCAGCGATGAGGCTCCTAGCGCCTTTGACCTTCCTCGTGAAGTACCCGTCTTCGGTCACCTCCTCCACACGATGACGTGCCCTCCCCAAACCTCCACCGCCTCCTTTTTCCAGGCGGCATCACGGGTTTCACATGCCGCCTGTTACCTGGCTTCCTCCGCCGCCATCTCCTTCTTGAACGCTGCTTGCCTGGCTTTCTCAGCCGGCGGCAGCGACTTCCACAAACAAAGATTTTACGGGCCCCAAAACCAATCCAAAGTTGGGGGGTCCGGCATAACCTCGTCCGACGGTGTGTAGGGGTCCTCCTCGTCGCTGCTCTTCAACTCAGCATCCTCGGGGGGCGGCGACTCCTTGTCGGGGCGTGGGCAGATCGGCAGAGCCATGGCAGAGATATGAGAGAGAGGGCGAGCGAGGGGAGGATGTGGATGAGAATGCAGGCGGGACGACATGAGCAAGGTAGTATTTATTGGCGGCCAGAATCTAGATCGATGGGAACAGTACACACACCGGTCGCCGGAATTTACGAGTACTATAGATTGAACCCATAGCAAAAGCCGTGTGTGAACTTAATAGCTGACGGTTTTCCAATACAAAACCGTGTCTGATTAATAACCCGCGCCACTCACCTTCCAAACCTGAGGCGCGAAATAGAGTACCAATTGTGTGGGGGGCAGTTGTCTTGCCATATCTTTACATTTTCATTTTTGAACACAACATATTTACATCGTCTGATGATTTTTTAACTCGCACACAAGTACATAAAAATATGATTTTTCAAACCGTTATGGTTAGCCGTTGCATGTACATGTACTTCAAATTTGAATTACGGTCATTAAATGGCTAGAAATTAGTGCATGTTAAACGTAGAAAGAACCGAAGGACGTAAGAGGAAGCTCTCTCCCGTTCGTCATCAAACATGCATTATTCCCTCTCGGAACCACGAGACTTCTAGTGAGTTGCTCCGGTTTGTGAGGGGTTGATACATCTCCAACGTATCTATAATTTTTGATCGTTCCATGCTTTTATATTATCTATTTTGGATGTTTTATATGCATTAATATGCTATTTTATATTATTTTTTGGACTAACCTATTAACCTAGAGCCCAGTGCCATATTTTGTTTTTTCCTTGTTTTTTGAGTTTCGCAGAAAAGGAGTATCAAACCGAGTCCAAATGGAATAAAACTTTCACGGAGATTTTTCTTGGACCAGAAGACATGCAAAGGACTTGGAGACCAAGTCGGAGACCCTTGGAGTAGACAACAAGCCCTAGGCGAGGGGGGGCCTAGGGCTTGCGACCACCCCGGAGACCTCCTTACCTACATCTTCATTCTATATATTCTCATATATTCCCAAACCACCAGAGAGAGCCACGAAAACAATTTTCCACCGCTGCAACCTTTTGTACCTGTGAGATCCCATCTTTCCTGCCGGAGGGGGATTCGATCACAGAGGGCTTCTACATCTACTCTATGGCCTTTCTGATGAAGCATGAGTAGTTTACCACAGACCTACGGGTCTATAGCTAGTAGCTAGATGGCTTCTTCTCTATCTTTGATTCTCAATACCATGTTCTCCTCGATGTTCTTTGAGATCTAACCGATGCAATATTCTTTTGCGGTGTATCTGTCGAGATCCGATGAATTGTGGATTTATGATCATCTTATTTATGAATATTATATGAATCTTCTCTAAATTGTTCTATGCATGATTTTGTATCTTTGTATTTATCTACGAATTATTGGTTTAGTTTGGCCAACTAGATTGGTTTTTCTTGCAATGGAAGAGGTGCTTAGCTTTGGGTTCAGACTTGCGTGCTTTCGCCCAATGACATAGTAGGGGTAGCGAAGCTTTGTTGCCATTGAGGATAACAAGATGGGGTATTCATCATATTGCTTGCGTTTATCCTGCTACATCATGTCATCTTACTTAATGTGTTACTCTATTCTTCATGAAAATAATACACTAGATGCATGCAGGAAACGGTCGATGTGTGGAGTAATAGTAGTAGATGGTGAATCATTTCGGTCTACTTGACACGGACGTGATGCCTATATTGCATAATCATTTCCTTGGATATCGTCATAACTTTGCACTTTTCTATCACTTGCTCGACAGTAATTTGTTTACCCACCATATTATTTGCTATCTTGAGGGAAGCCTCTAGTGAAACCTATGCCCCCCGGGTCTATTTTCCTCATTATATATTCAAATCTATATATTAAAAATACCAAAAATACCTTGCTGCAATTTACTTACTTTTATTTACTTTCAAGTTTTAGTAATCTTTTACATCTATCTCTATCAGATCTCACCTTTGCAAGTGACCGTGAAGGGATTGGCAACCCCTTTATCGTGTTGGGTGCAAGTGTTTGATTATTTGTGCAGGTATTGGTGATTTGTGTGTTGTCTCCTACTGGATTGATACCTTGGTGCTCTAACTAAGGGAAATACTTATCTCTACTGTGCTGCTCACCCTTTCCTCTTCAAGGGAAAAACCAACGCAAGCTCAAGAAGTGGCAGGAAGAATGTCTGGCGTCGTTGCCGGGGAGATCTACGCCAAGTAAAGACATACTATGTACCCATCATAAACTCTCACCTCTTGCATTACATTATCGCCATTTGCCTCTCGGTTTCCTCTCCCCCACTTCTAAAACGTCTTCAAAAAAATAAAAAAATATTTACCTTTTTATTCGCCCTTCTTCGGTTCGTATTTTCGTTTGCTTTTTGTTTGCTCATGTGTTAGATTGCTTGCTTTGTCATGATGCCTCAAGAGAATACCAAATTGTTTGACTTTTCCAACACTAACAACAATTATTTTATTAGTACTCCGATTTCTCTCGCCACTAGTGTGGAATCTTATGAAATTAATGTCGCTTTGCTGAATCTTGTTATGAAAGATCAATTTTCCGGCCTTCCTAGTGAAGATGTCGCATCCCATCTAAATAGTTTCGTTGAGTTGTGTGTTATGCAAAAGACGAAAGATGTGGATAATGATATTATTAAATTGAAGCTATTTCCGTTCTCACTACAAGATCATGCTAAAACTTGGTTTTCATCTTTGCCTAAAAATAGTATTGATTCATGGAACAAGTGTCAAGATGCTTTTATTTCCATGTATTTTCCTCCGATAAGATCATATCCCTTAGGAACGATATTATGAATTTTAAGCAACTTAATCATGAACATGTTGCACAATCATGGGAAAGGATGAAATTGATGATACGAAATTACCCTACTCATGGTTTAAATCTTTGGATGATTATACAATTTTTTTATGCCGAACTGAATTTTGCTTCTAGGAATCTTTTAGATTCGGCCGCGGGAGGTACTTTTATGGAAGTTACTCTAGGATAAGCTACTAAACTCCTAGATAATATTATGATTAATTATTCTCAATGGCATACTGAAAGATCCTCCACTAGTAAAAAGGTGCATATGATTGAAGAGATTAATGTTTTTAGTGGAAAGATGGATGAACTTATGAAATTATTTGCTAGCAAGAGTGCTCCTATTTATCCTAATGATATGCTTTTGTATACATTGATTGAGAATAATAATGAATCTTTGGATGTGAATTTTGTTGGTAGGAACAATTTTCGTAATAACGCGTATAGACGTAATATAACACTAGGTCGTTCCCAAGTAATTCCTCTAATAATTATGGTAATTCCTACAACAATTCTTATCAAAATTATAATAAAATACATACTTATCTTGAGATTACTATTAGAGAATTTATGAGTTCGCAAAAGAATTTTAATGCTTTGGTTGAAGAAAAATTTCTTAAGATTGATGATTGGGCTAGGAACGTGGATAGAATTTCTCTTGAGATTGAATCTTTGAAAATAAGATCTATGTCATCCAAGCATGATATCAATGAGTCTCTCAAGGCTATTATAATTTCCATTGATGAGTGCAAAGAAAGAACCGCCAAGATGCGAGCTAAGAGAGATTGGTATGAAAAATCACGTTCTTATAGTTTTCGTGAAAATAATGATGAAGATCTTAAAGTGCTTGATGTGATTCCTATTGAATCTTTGTTTTCTAATATAAATCTTGATAAATATGGGACTAGATATGAGTCAAATTTAGCTAGAAAGCGTCCCAATGATTCGGAGTTTATAGTTCTTGATGCAAAAATTGATAAAAGTGGGACTAGAGAGGTCAAAACTTTAGGTAGCGATGAACCCACTCTTATGGATTTAAAGGAATTTAATTATGATAATTGTTCTTTAATAGATTGTATTTCCTTGTTGCAATCCATGTTGAATTCTCCTCATGCTTATAATCAAAACAAAGCTTTTACTAAACATATCGTTGATGCTATGATGAAATATTTTGAAGAAAAGCTTGAATTGGCAGTTTCTATCCCTAGAAAGCTTTATGATGAGTGGGAACCTACTATTAAAATTAAGACTAAAGATTATGAGTGCCATGCTTTGTGTGATTTGGGTGCTAGTGTTTCCACGATTCCAAAAACTTTATGTGATGTGTTAGGTTTCCGAGAATTTGATGATTGTTCTTTAAATTTGCATTTTACGGATTCCACTATTAAGAAGTCTATGGGAATAATTAATGTGTTTGTATTGTTGCAACTAGGAATTATGTGCCCATAGATTTCATTGTTCTTGATATAGATTGCAATCCTACATGTCCTACCATTCTTGGTAGACCTTTCCTTAGAACAATTGATGCAAGTATTGATATGAAATAAGGAAACATTAGATTTCAATTTCAGTTAAGGAAGGGCATGGAACACTTTCCTAGAAAGAAATTTAAGTTGCCATATGAATCTATTATGAGAGCCACTTACGGATTGCATACCAAAGATGACAATACCTAGATCTATTGCCTAACACCTAGCTAAGGGCGTTAAACGATAATGCTTGTTGGGAGGCAACCCAATTTTATTTCTGTTTTGTGTTTTTTGTTTGGGATGACTTACGGTGATAGTTGATTTGATTTTGCTAAGAAACAGAAACTTTTAACTCCAGTAGAAGAATTTCTAAAATTCACTGGAGCTGATAAAGATCTGAACTTTCTACACAAGATTTATATACAAATTTCCTCCATTGTCCTAAGTTTTCAGATTTTTTAGAGTTACAGAAGTATTCGAAGTTTACAGATTGCTACAGACTGTTCTGTTTTTGACAGATTCTGTTTTTTATGTGTTGTTTGCTTCTTTTGATGAATCTATGGCTAGTATCGGGGGGTATGAACCATGGAAAAGATGGAGTACAGTAGACATTACCCCAATATAAATAAAGAATGAGTTCACAACAATACCAAAAGTGGTGATTTATTTTCTTATACTAACGGATCTCACGAGTTTTCTGTCGAGTTTTGGGTTGTGAAGTTTTCAAGTTTTGCGCAAGGATTTGATGGACTATGGAATAAGGAGTGGAAAGAGCCTAAGCTTGGGGATGCCCAAGGCACCACAAGGTAATATTCAAGGACAACCAAGAGCCTAAGCTTGGGGAAGCTCCTCTTTCGTCTTTGTCTATCGGTAACTTTACTTGAGGCTATATTTTTATTCACCACATGATATGTGTTTTGCTTGGAGCGTCTTGTATGATATGAGTCTTTGCTTTTTAGTTTGTCACAATCATCCTTTCTGTACACACCTTTTTAGAGGGACACGCATGAATCGTGATTTATTAGAATACTCTATGTGCTTCACTTATATCTTTTGAGCTAGGCAATTTTGCTCTAGTGCTTCACTTATATCTTTCTAGAGCACGATGGTGGCTTTATTTATAGAAATTTTTGAACTTTCGTGCTTCACTTATATTATTTTGAGAGTCTCTTTAGACAGCATGATGATTTGCTTGAGTTATGAATTTAGTCCTAATATGATGGGCATCCAAGAGGGATACAATAAAAACTTTCATATATAGTGCATTGAATAGTATGAGAAGTTTGATTCTTTATTATTCTTTTGAGATATAGAGATGGTGATATTAGAGTCATGCTAGTGAGTAATTTTGAATTAGAGAAATACTTGTGTTAAGGTTTGTGATTCCTGTAGCATGCACATATGGTGAACCGTTATGTAACAAAGTTGGAGCATGAGGTATTTTTTGATTGTCTTCCTTATGAGTGGCGGTCGGGGATGAGCGATGGTCTTTTCCTACCAATTTATCCCCCTAGGAGCATGCGTGTAGTACTTTGTTTCAATAACTAATAGATTTTTGCAATAAGTATGTGAGTTCTTTATGACTAATGTTGAGTCCATAGATTATATGCACTCTCACCCTTCCACCATTGCTAGCCTCTCTAGTATCGTACAAATTTTGCCGGTACCATACACCCACCATATACGTTCCTCAAAACAGCCACCATATCTACCTATTATGACATTTCCATAGCCATTCCGAGATATATTTCCATGCAACTTTCCACCGTTCCATTTTATTATGACAAGTTCCATCATTGTCATATTGCTTTGCATGATCATGTAGTTGACATCATATTTGTGGCAAAGCCACCTACATGTCACTCTTGAATCATTGCACATCCCGGTACACCGCTGGAGGCATTCATATAGAGTCATATTTTGTTCTAAGTATCGAGTTGTAATTTTTGAGTTGTAAGTAAATAAAAGTGTGATGATCTTCATTATTAGAGCATCGTCCCATGTGAGGTTATCAAAATAAAAAAATGAGAGAAAAAGAGAGAAGGGGCAATGTTACTATCCTTTTTCCACACTTGTGCTTGAAAGTAGCACCATGATCCTCATGATGGAGAGTCTCCTATGTTATCGTCTTAATATGCTAGTGGGCATTTTTCATTATAGAACTTGGCTTGTATATTCCAACGATGGGCGTCCTCAAATCGTCGTAGGTCTCCATGAGCAAGCAAGTTGGATGCACACCCACTTAGTTTATTTTTGAGCTTTCATAAACTTATAGCTCTAGAGCATCCGTTGCATGGTAATCCGTATTCACTCACATTGATATCTATTGATGGGCATCTCCATAGCCCGTTGATACGCCTAGTTGATGTGAGACTATCTCCCTCTTTTTATCTTCTCCACAATCACCATATTCTATTCCACCTATAGTGCTATGTCCATGGCTATTGCGTGAAAGTTGAAAAGGTTTGAGAACATCAAAAGTATGAAACAATTTCTTGGCTTGTCATCGGGGTTGTGCATGATATGAATATTTTGTGTGATGAAGATGGAGCATAGCCAAACTATATGATTTTATAGGGATAACTTTCTTTAGCCATAGTATTTTGAGAAGACATGATTGCTTTATTAGTATGCTTGAAGTATTATTGTTTTTATATCAATATTAAACTTTCGTTTTGAATCTGATGGATCTGAACATTCATGCCACAATAAAGAAAAATTACATGCATAAATATGTTAGGTAGCATTCCACATCAAACATTCTGTTTTTATCATTTACCTACTCGAGGACGAGAATGAATTAAGCTTGGGGACGCTTGATACGTCTCCAACGTATCTATAATTTTTGATTGTTCCATGCTATTATATTCTCTATTTTGGATGTTTTATATGCATTAATATGCTATTTTATATTATTTTTTGGACTAACCTATTTTTGAGTTTCACTGAAAAGGAATTTCAAACAGAGTCCAAATAGAATATAACTTTCACAATGATTTTTATTGGACCAAAAGACATGCAAAGGAATTGGAGACCAAGTCGGAGACCCTTGGAGTAGACGCCAAGCCAGGGGCCGCACCCTAGGGGGGTCTAGGGCATGTGGCCACCCCAGAGACATCCTCACCTACCTCTTCGGTCTATATATTCACATATATTCCCGAACCACCAGAGAGAGCCACAAAAACACTTTTCCACCGCGGCAACCTTCTGTACCTGTTAGATCCCATCTTGGGGCCTTTTCCGGCATCCAGCCGGAGGGGGATTCGATCATGGAGGGCTTCTACATCAACTCTATTGCCCTTTCGATGAAGCGTGAGTAGTTTACCACAGACCTACAAGTCCATAGCTAGTATCTAGATGGCTTCTTATCTCTCTTTGATTCTCAATACCATGTTCTCCTCGATGTTCTTGGAGATCTATCCAATGTAATCTTCTTTTGCGGTGTGTTTGTCGAGATCCCATGAATTGTGGATTTATAATCAACTTATCTATGAATATTATTTGAATCTTCTTTGAATTCTTATATGCATGATTTGGTATCTTTATATTTCTCTTTGAATTATTGGTTTAGTTTGGCCAACTAGATTGGTTTTTCTTGCAATGGGAGAGGTGCTTAGCTTTGGGTTCAGACTTGTGTGATTTCACCAAGTGACATAGTTGTAGTAGCGAGACACGTATTGCTTTGTTGCCATCGAGGATAACAAGATGGGGTTTTCATCATATTGCTTGAGTTTATCCTGCTACATCATCTCATCTTACTTAATGCGTTACTTTGTTCTTCATGAACTTAATACTGTAGATGCAGGCAGGAGTCGGTCGATGTGTGGAGTAATAGTAGTAGATGCAGAATCGTTTCGGTCTACTTGACACGGACATGATGCCTATATTGTATAATCATTGCCTTGGATATCGTCATAACTTTGCACTTTTCTATCAATTGATCGACAGTAATTTATTTACCCACCATATTATTTGCTATCTTGAGAGAAGCCTCTAGTGAAACCTATGGCCCCCGGTCTATTTTCCTCATTATATTTTCAGATCTATATATTAAAAATACCAAAAATACCTTTATCGCGTTGGGTGAAAGTGTTTGATTGTTTGTGCAGGTATTGGTGATTTATGCGTTGTCTCCTACTGGATTGATACCTTGGTTCTCTAACCGAGGGAAATACTTATCTCTACTATGGTGCATCACCCTTTCCTCAAGCTCAAGAAGTAGCAAGGGTGTGTTTCCAAACTTTCGTCAAACATGCCAATTTTTTCACCACGTCATCTTGGTGGCATGACATTACATCAAGCAAGGTTTCATGTCTTTCTGACCATTTTTTTATTTTTTGGAATTAAAATTCCATGGCACTACATGCATGTGTCCATGCCATGAGACCAATATGTTTGGAAATTCCTAATAATTTACTGAACAAGGAATTAACTCGCACACAAGTACACAAATATGAATTTTCAAACCGTTATGGTTAGCCATTGCATGTAGATGTAGTTCAAATTTGAATTATGGCCATTAAATGGCTAGAAAATCACTTAAATGTCTTTAAAAGGTCAAATGACCCCTGTAATTTTCCAAAATTTCACATGATAGTTGTATTAGTGCATGTTAAACATAGGAAAATTTGAAGGCCTTAAGAGGAAGCTATCTCTCGTTTGTCATCAAACATGCATTGTTCCCTCTCGGAAACACGAGCCTTCTAGTGAGTTGCTCCGATTTGTGAGGGGTGTGTGTCCAAACTTTCGTCAAACAGGCCAATTTTTTTACCACATCATCTTTGTGGCATCACATTACATCAAGCAAGGTTTCATGTTTTTCTGATCATTTTTTAATATTTTGGAATTAAAATGCCATGGCACTTCATGCGTGTGTCCATGCCATGAGACCATTATGTTTGAGAATTCCTTCTAATTTACTGCACACGGAATGAAATCGCAAACAAGTACACAAGTATGATTTTTCAAACCATTATGGTTAGTTGTTGCATGTAGATGTAGTTCAAATTTGAATTACGGTCATTAAATGGCTAGAAAATCACTTAAATGTCTTTAAAAGGTCAAATGACCCTTGAAATTTTCCAAAATTTACATGATAGTTGTATTAGTGCACGTTAAATGCAGAAAAAATTTGAAGGCCATAAGGGGAAGCTATCTCCTGTTCGTCATCAAACATGCATTGTTCCCTCTCGGAACCACGAGCCTTCTAGTGAGTTGCTTCAGCTTGTGAGGGGTGTGTGTCCAAACTTTCGTCAAACATGCCAAATTTTTTACCACAACATCTTTGTGGCATGACATTACATCAAGCAAGGTTTCATGTCTTTCTGATCTTTGTTTATTTTTTGGAATTTAAATGCCATGGCCACTCCATGTTTAATTGTGTCATAGCCGTTAGACCAATATGTTTGAAAATTCCTTCCAATTTACTGCACATGGAATTAAATCACGCACAAGTACACAAAATATGACTTCTCAAACCGTTATGGTTAGCTGTTGCATGTACATGTAGTTCAAATTTGAATTACGGTCATTAAATGGCTACAAAATCACTTAAATGTCTTAAAAGGTTAAATGACCCATGAAATTTTCCAAAATTTGACATGACAGTTGTATTACTAATACAATTTCTCTTGTACCTTTAAAACACCATCCGTTGCCACTTTACTCCAAATTCATCTTTCAAAGCTAATAAAAAATATGAACAACATCACACACAGATTCCTGGGTCTATTTAAGTCTTCCTCCTTGAGCTTCGCCGGCTTGTCTGCTCCAGTGCCGGCAACACCCGAATCCATGAATCCCGATCCCCATTCCCGCAACCCCTTCTTGCAAAGATGACAACGTGGAAACGCTTCGTGAAGGTCCATACGATGGCCACGTTCTCCCCGAGCGCCACCGCCTACGCCGAGAGCGCAGCCACCTACGCCGAGAGTGCTGTCGTATCCGTGTTCAGCGTGGCCGCCTACGCTGAGAGTGCTGCCGTATCCGCATTGAGCATGGCCGCATCCACTGAGAGGGCATCTGCGGCAACCAACAGGGTAGCTACAACAGCCGAGACGGCTGCAGCTGTTGCTGCGACGTCGGCTGCAAATGTCGAGAGTGCTCGAGCTGCTGTCCGTGCCGCCGATGTTGCCCTGGCCCGGGTTGAGGCCATCCACGCCAAGATCAAGGACGCACACGCTAAGATATTCCAGGCCACCTCGGAATGCAGCATGCAACCCACGTCTGAAAAGGCAGCAGTGGCCATGGAGCATCTGCTTCCTCATGAGATCACCGAGCGGAAGCTAGAGATGCAGGAGGCGGTGGAGATCGAGGAGCGCCGGGAGGAGGAGTTGCTGACGGAGTCCTGGACTAAGGGGTCCTCGGGCATCCAGCCTATTATCAATGGGCCGGACTGGTGGCCTGTGAATACATGAAGGCCGAAGACTGTACTCGTGTCCGTATTGGACTCTCCTTGGAGTGGAAGGCAAGCTTGGCGACCAACTATAAAGATTCATTCCTATGTAACCGACTCCATGTAACCCTAGATCTCCCCAGTGTCTATATAAACCGGAGGGGTTAGTCCAGAAAGGAGATACTCATTACCATAGTCATACATGCTAGGCTTCTAGGGTTTAGCCGTTACGATCTCGTGGTAGATCAACTCTTGTAATACTCATATTCATCAAGATCAATCAAGCAGGAAGTAGGGTATTACCTCCATAGAGAGGGCCCGAACCTGGGTAAACATCGTGTCCCCTATCTCCTGTAACCATCGACCTTAGACGCACAGTTCGGGACCCCCTACCCGAGATCCAGCGGTTTTGACACCGACATTGGTGCTTTCATTGAGAGATCCACTATGCCGTCGATGGAAGGTTCGATGGCCCCTTTGATTGTCCATAGTGACGCTGTCCAAGGAGAAACCTTTCTCCCCGGACAGATTTTCGTATTCGGCGGCTTCGTACTGCGGGCCAACTCACTCGGCCATCTGGAGCAGATCGATAGCTATGCCCCTGGCCACCAGGTCAGATTTGGAAGCTTGAACTACGACGCGGATATCCGTGGAGACCTGATCTTCAATGGATTTGAGACCATGGCGATCGCTCCCCCTCGCTCCGATGAACATGAATTAAATCTGTCATCGGATCATATTCAGGAGAAGGTTCCTGTAACTGCTACGGCCTTAGATCTAGAGCAGATTGCGCCATCCGAAACCACAGAATCCACGACGTTGGAGCCGCACACGGACTCAGCACCTTGCAATGTCTGCATCAACAGAATTCCGGACTCGTCTCCCACTATAAGTTCCAAACCACGCACGCCTGCGGGCGTAGAGCTGGATCGGTTATCGATCTTCGAATTCAGTGCCGTAGATATCTTCCAACACTCGCCCTTGGGAGACGTTCTAAATTCATTAAAAAACCTGTCCTTGGCGGGGGACTCACAGCCGAACTATGTCCGGTCCGATCTAGAGGCGGATAATGGAGAATTTCGCTTCCCACCCGCCACCCACTTCATAGCCACTATCGAGGACTTAACCGACATGCTTGATTATGGCTCCGAAGACATCGATGGTATAGACGAAGATGCCGACAAGGTGCAAGGCCAAGTCCCGCCATTCACGGGACGTGGGATGGCCACCTCTTCGTACGATGTGTACATGGTTGATACACCTAAAAAAGCTAGCGATGATGACAAAGAAGATCCAGTTGAGAATAAACCTCCTGAGACACAGTCTAAGTACTGGCGCCCTATACGCCGCTCTAAGTCACATCGCAGCAACGCTGGCACCAGAGAAAATAGTACTCCGGATGATGCCGAAAACAATGAAAACCCTGTTGGAGCAAGATTCAAACAAGAGGAACAAGAAAATGGGCAAGCTAGCCTCGATGAACAGGCCCTGCCCAGCGACAATTCAGAGGACGAAAACTACCTTCCGCTCTCCGAAGATGAGGTAAGCCTCGGCGATGAAGACTTCATCGTACCCGAAGAACCCCTCGAGCAGGAGTGCTTCAAGCGCATGCTAATAGCTACTGCAAGGAGCCTGAAAAAGAAGCAGCAACAACTTCAAGCTGACCAAGACCTACTCAACGATAGATGACCAACGTCCTGGCCCACCGAAGAATACGGCCTTAGTGGCCCAGCCAAAAGCTACCCGAAGCATAGATTGCTACCTCAGTTCGATGACGAGGCGTTGGAGCCCGTACCATCATCACAAAATGTGACAAGTCATCGACAACTCTGTCCGCATAAAGAGGCAACTCAAGCCGAACACCAGACTGCCCCACCTCACCATAAAGGCAAGAATAACACAGCTCAGGATTGTACAGGCGACCTTCGACGGGACTTGGACAGTAGAGCAGGACACGCATGATCGATATACGGATCGCTAGGGCATTCCTCGACACGTGACAATGGCTACCTATTCGGATGTGACAAACCTAGCCACGCCCGAGCCAAAAACCGCAAATGGACTCCATCGGAGTTATGTTGCAGTGTGGCCCAACATAGAGGCGCTGCACACCCTCTTTGCTCCACTGATGAAGTAATGGATCATGAATTCCCCGAAGGATTCAAACCCATCAATATTGAATCATACGACGGAACATCCGATTCCGTGGTATGGATAGAAGATTTTATCCTCCACATCCATGTGGCTCGTGGAGACGACCTCCACGCCATTAAATACCTCCCACTAAAGCTAAAAGGGCCAACTCAGCACTGGTTAAACAGCCTGCCTGAAAATTCCATAGGCAGCTGGGAAGACTTGGAAGAAGCCTTCCTTGACAACTTCCAAGGAACATATGTCCGGCCACCGGATGTCGATGACCTAACTCACATTGTCCAGCAGCCCGGAGAGTCAGCTAGGAAGCTCTGGACTAGGTTCTTAGTCAAAAAGAACCAAATCGTCGACTGTCCGGAAGCAGAAGCCCTTGCGTCCTTCAGACACAACGTCCGGGACGAATGGCTTGCACGCCACCTCGGTCAAGAAGGACCTAAATCCATGACAGCCCTTACTGCTCTAATGACCCGCTTTTGTGCGGGGAGAAGACAGTTGGCTCGGTCGTAGAAGCAACAGCGCCAGCGACCCGGGCACTTCCGAAATCCAAGACAGCAATGGCAAGCCACGACAAAGCAAACACAACAGTCGCAATAATGAAAGATCACGCGACACAGCGGTCAACGCCGGATTCAGCAATCCCAAGCCCGGTCAACGGAAGAAGCCATTCAAGGTGAACTGAGACGAAGCATCCAACCTAGACAGGATATTGGACCAACCCTGCTAGATTCACGACCGCCCTAATAAACCAGCTAATCATAGCAACAGAAACTGCTAGGTCTTTAAGCAGGCCGGCAAGCTCAATGCCGAACACAAGGGGAGAAGCCCGCCAGGCGACAGGGACGACGAAGAGGTTCACCAACGAAATACCGGGGGTCAGAAGAAATTTTCACCCGAGGATCAACTACTCTGGAGCGGAAATAGTAGTCCGGCTTCCGCCGCCCACCTCGTACACCTGCAAAATTTGTACCGCGCATACATCACTACGCACTCAAGATACCATGGGCATTGGAAGAAGCACACTATAGACAAGCCTGCAAGCATTCCCGTAACACTTTCTATCTATTTTCTTTTTATTTCTTCCTTCACTATCTCTTAAAAATAGGTGACGAACAGGGCAAACATCTAGAACTGACTCTATTGGAGTTCAGATCCGCACACTCACCTAAGGGGCTACTTCCATCAAGGATTCCCCTCGCCCCACCATAAAACTCCTATGGCTAACTGAAAGTGTTAACGCCCTATAGTCCGATTGCTTGGTTCGCCGCATTATCACCTCCTTCATGGACAAAGACGTTGGATAAAGAGTGATTAAATGCTTTCCCAAACACCCCCGTACTTCCTACGAGGGGGCTGAAGCCGACGACTGGAAAACTTTCAGATTATATTAAAACGGCCGCATAGGAGGAATACAAGCTTCCAAGCAAAACATAAAAATAGATTAACTATAAAATTGTCTTTTACAATTCTCATACACCTCACTTGAACATTATGTCTTTCGAGCACTGACCCTCTATCAAGCGGGCGGCCTCTAGGACATCTTCAAAATAATGCTCCGGTTCAGGATGGTCCTTGCCCTTGGGTGGACTCTTCGCTGCAACATCGATGGCCTTCATCTTCCCCCAGAATGTCTTGACTCGGGCAAAAGCCATCCATGCACCCTCAATGCACGTCGACCGTTTCACAACATCGATACACGGCACCGCGTCAACAAGCCTTTGCACCAAACGGAAGTATCTATTCGGAACAGGCTCGGTTGGCCACAACCGAATTATGACATTCTTCATGGCAGCGCCGGATATCCTATGAAGCTCGGCCCATTGGGACATCTGTTCGTACAGCAACAGAGGGCGCTTTGATGTGCCAAACTGTGACCAGAAGAGCTTCTCCGTTGCATACCCTCTCGCGCCTGATAATACTGTGCCGCATCGGAAGAACTCTTCGGCAAGTCTAAAAACTCGTCCGAAGAACTCCACACTCGGTCAAGCTGAGCATAGTTCGGATCACCGAAATTAGTCTGTAGCAGAAAGGGTTTACCTGCCGCAATCTCCCCAGCTTGACGGATCTCCTCACGGGCTGCTCTGGATTCCGACCACGCTTTTCTCACCTCTTGTAAGACCTTGTCTAGTTCAGCCATTTTGGCTTCATTCTCCTTCTCCAGAAATTCACAGCGGCTAGTAGCATTTTTCAGTTCGAGCGCCATCCTGGATATCTTCTCCTCATCTTGGCGTCGTGTAACTTGTTTGGCTTTTAACTCAGCCGATGCCTTTTCGGCAGCCGCATTGCTACACTGGGCCTGCTCCTTGGCCCGGGCCAGCTCCGCTCGAAGAACTTCAACGGCGGTAGCACCATCTACAGCCATGCATATTCCAGCATATAGATTTTAGCATCATGCTTATACCACAAAAATGTATGGGGATTGCCCCAAATACATACCTTGCGACTCATCAAGACGCATATTGATTAACGCAAGGTCATCCCCTGCTACATCAAGCTTCCGCTGCAGCTTGGCAATATCCATAGTCTGGGAAGTAGCTAAGGGGGAAACAGCCTGCATTCAAGTTCATCAGATCAGCCCTTGAGTAATTCTTTTCGATCCTCCGTTCGCTTCCCAGTGGAAGCCAACCTGAGTCTCAGGGGATACTACCTATATGCAGGTGCATCTTTGCAAATAAAACATAGTTGAAAACATTATATCACAAACCTCAAAACATTTTAGCAGGCTCATGAAGGCTTCATTCAGTCCGCTCTTCGCGGACAAAATCTTCTCAACCACTGTACCCATCAAGGTACGCTGTTCCCCCGAGACGGATGCTTTTCGCACATGTCTCGCAATATATCCGGAGCCTCCGGGTCTCCGGAAGCCGCTCTAGGAGCACAACCATCCTTTGAAGGAATCTGTTCACCCGTCTCCAGAATCACCGTCGGCTGCGAGCCAGACAGTCTGGGGCCTTTATTATCAGCCCCAGAATCTCGGACGGTCGGAGATCCACCTTCGGTTACTGCCTCTTTTATCCCCTGCATAGCTTGTTGATCAAGAAAAACCCTCCGCGATGACACTTTAGAGTCGTCCGCCTTATTGGGAGAGGAGGTTGGGGGAGGCGTCTCGCTCTCCATCATCTCTGGGAGGAGACCTCCCGAAGAAGAGGATTGCGCAGAAAAACTCTGTGCCGACCTGTAAAAATGCACGGACACGTTATGTATATCTTCGGTAACGGCAAAGGAGCGGGATGCTATCAAAGTACCCCGGATTCACTTACAGTTTGGTCGAGGGATTGTCCCGATGTTGGATCTGTTCAACGGCATCGCTTTCCAAACCCAAGCCGCTCGACGGTGGCATCTTGCCCTTCTTGGGAGACCGCCCCTCCCAACCTTCAGAGGCGGCCCTTTTTCTCCTGCTCGGAGAAGGGATACTGGGTCCTCTTTCGCCTCTGTCTTCTGGCAAGGAAAGGTCGATTTCTTCGGACTCAGTATCTGACTTACCTCCGGAACAAAGGTCATCTCAGGTCTTCTCACTCTCCTCTTTACCCTCCCTTGCCGGTGCCTGGTATGGTGCCGAGGCCAGCATCCTTCTTAACACAGGATTAGCTGAGTCTTTGGGAAGGGGAGCCGGACACCTAATCCGTTCCACTTTCTTTATCTAGCCCTGAAAAAGGATGATTCGGTTAGTGTCTTACCACTGGGTGTCTGATTATGAGGTGTTCAGCGAACGGGTACTCACCAGGGTGTCCAGATGGTTATATTCTAGGCCGATATCTTCAGTGGTGTCCGGTCATTGCTTTTGTTTCCTGTAAAATAATCTCCACATTCCTTCGTGTGTAGTGCCGAAGAAGTGTTGAAGAGTCTCCGGCCCTTCTGGATTGAACTCCCACATGCGGAGAGGCCGTCACTGGCACGGCAGGGTCTGGCGGACTAGCATTACTTGAACAACGTTGACGATATTGATGTCCCTCTCAATGAGGCTTCGGATGCGACTTTGCAAAGCCTGCACCTCGTCCGTTGATCCCCAGTCCAACCCCTTATTAATCCATGATGCAAGCTAAATTGGGGGATGGATCAAAATGCGGGCGCAGCTGCCCACTTGGATCCACGGGGCTCGGTGATATAGAACCACCCCTACTGCCATAAGTCGGAAGATTTGGCAAAGGATCCTTTAGCCAAACAACTCTAGCAAGCTTACTCACTATGGCACCACCGCACTCTGCCTGCTCCCCCTCTATCACTTGCGGCTTCACATCGAAGGTCTTGAGCCTCAAGCCGAAGTGCAGAGGAGTTCGGAGGAAGGCTTTGCACGTGACGATAAATGTCGAGATAAGAAGAATAGAGTCCGGGGCCAGATCGTGAAAATCTAGCCCATAATAGAAGATGAGCCCTCGGACGAAGGGATTAAGTGGAAACCCTAACCCGTGGAGGAAGTGGGACACGAACATGACCCTCTCATCGAATCTGGGGGTGGGAATAACCTGCCCCTCGGCAGGAAGCCGATGAAGGATGTTTGCGGTCAGATAACTCGCCTCCCGAAGCTCTGCAATATCTCCCTTCGTGATAGAAGAAGCCACCCACCATCCATGACGGCTGGATCCGGACATGATTGGAGCTTGTGGCGATTTAAACCCGGGTGTTGGAACTCGGGGTAGCAAGGGTCGAGGAAGAAGCAACCGTAAAAGAAAAATACGGGTCTGTACCCCTATATAAAAGCCGCGAATATCAAATGTCTCCTCCTGGGCCTCAAAACTTGCCTATTCCCAAGGAGTTGTACCCAAGCGACGGTTGGGTTACCCACACCTGGGTTGATAAGAGTCCCTTAAAAAAGGGGAGACACGATCTCCGCTTGGATAAGGCATGCCAATAAAACCACGTCTCGAGACGTGGGACGATGGGCTAGCTAACGGTTTGAAAATAATGGCCGAGCAGGCGTGATGTCATATTACCAAAAATTTGTCAGCGGATTGGATTCGTGTAAAAATATATTCTCTCTGTGGTTGTGTATTGTGTGTGTGACAGGTCCGGATACTATCATCGCGTCCGAAGACTATCTTGGAGTTCGGAAAGAAGGGAACCCGCCTTGCAATGCCGAAGACAATCTGCATGCTGGACTCCTCGTCATTGAAGCCAAGTTCAGGGGCTACTGAGGGAGTCCTAGACTAAGGGAGTCTGAGGGAGTTCCGGACTAGGGGGTGTCCGGATAGCCGAACTATCATCATAGGCCGGACTCCAAGACTATGAAGATACAAGATTGAAGACTTCGTCCCGTGTCCGGATGGGACTTTCCTTGGCGTGGAAGGCAAGCTTGGCGATACGGATATGTAGATCTCCTACCATTGTAACCGACTCTGTGTAACCCTAGCCCTCTCCGGTGTCTATATAAACCGGATGGCTTTAGTCCATAGGACGAACAACAATCATACCATAGGCTAGTTTCTAGGGTTTAGCCTCCTTGATCTCGTGGTAGATCTACTCTTGTAACCCACATCATCAATATTAATCAAGCAGGTGTCACATCCCTAGTCTGGTATGACCTAGACTAGCTAGCCATTTGTGCATCATATTTAAATTTCATTTAAATTTGAAATGAGGATTGGTGGAACCCTCAGAATCATTTTTGAAAATGACCCAAATAAAAATTTCTCCAAAAGGGTCCAAGAAAATGCTCATGTTGCCCTCTGAAAATATTGGACAGAGATAAAAATCAAACCAATATTTTTAGGAGCTCATGGATATTTAATTTTGGCCATTTGGTTAATCCGATAATTATTTGCTTTGGATATATATTTTTATATATATGAAATATGGTCCAAAAATTATGCCATTTATAAAGGAGCTCTGGAATATTATAGCTAGCTCCTGCAAAAATTGGCATAAGGTAATTAAATGATTTAATATTTTAATTAAATCAAAACAAATGTCAGAAAAAAATAGAAAACAGAATTAAAGAGGAGAAGCTTACCTGGGGCTCCCCCCCTGTACAGCCCAGCAGCAGCAGGCCGGCCCAGCCAGCAGGCGGCCCAGCCCGCCTCCTCCTCTGTCGTCTTCCCCCC